>NC_057802.1:89621972-89668097 GCF_018294505.1 Triticum aestivum
GGGAGGGCCGGCCTCGGGCCCGGCGGGCTGGCGGCGGCGCGGGAGGCCGGGGTGCCACATGGCGGCCTCCGATTGGCTGCGGGCGGCGGCGCGGACGCGTCCGGTCCGATCCGGACGTGTCCGGCGGCGGAGAGGGAGCGGGGCTAGGGTTTGGACCCGGGATTTTGGAGGGGGAGGTGTATTTATAGGTAGAGGGAGCTAGGAGCCTCCAAATGAGGTGCGGTTTTCGCCCACACGATCGTGATCGAACGACCGAGAGCATGGAGGGGAGTTGGATGGGCTAGGTGGGCTATGTGAAGAGGTGCTGGGCTGCAAAGAGAAGGGGGTTTCGGGCTACGTGGTTAACCGTTGGGGCATCAAACGGCGTCCAAATGGAACGAAATTTGACGGGCGGTCTACCGGTGATATACCAAGGCCACTCGGCAAATCTCGGCCCATTCCGAGAACGTTTTTATTCCGCTCACGAAACAAGGTCTGAGAGGGGCGACGTGCGCGTGTGGGAGTGGTTGGGCTCAGAACGGACAACGGAGAGAACCGGGGGAACCCGAACGGATGCAAGTTTTGAAAAACATGCAGATGCAATGCAGATGATGACATGGCAAAATGCAACACGCAAGAAAATGACATGGCAAGAACGACGAATAACTGGAAGACACCCGACGCTTTGAATCCGGGGCGTTACATTTATGGAAGTGGATGCACAAGCAGTATTCCTACTTAGTACAAGTGAAGGCTAGAAAGAGACTGGGAAGCGACCAACTAGAGAGCGACAACAGTCATGAACATGCATTAAGATTAATCAACAATGAGTGCAAGCATGAGTAGGATATAAATCACCATGAATATAAAAATCGTGGAGGCTATGTTGATTTTGTTTCAACGACATGCGCGAACATGTGCCTAGTCAAGCCACTCGAATCGTTCAAAGGAGGATACCACCCTATCAGACCACATCACAACCATTTTAATAGCATGTTGGCGCGCAAGGTAAACCATTATAAACTCCTAGCAAATTAAGCATGGCATGAGCAACTATAATCTCTAATTGTCATTGCAACCATGTTTCATTCATAATAAGCTGAATCAGGAACGATGAACTAATCATATTTACAAAAACAAGATACGTCGAGTTCATACCAGCTTCTCTCATCTCAATCAATCCATCATATATCGTCATTATTGCCTTTCACTTGCATGACCGAATGGTGTGGATAATAATAATAGTGCATGTGCATTGGACTAAGCTAGAATCTGCAAGTATTTAATACAAGGCAGAAGACAAGGTAATATGGGCTCTTGGTTAAATCAACAATAATGCATATGTGAGCCACTCAACATTTTCATCATGGTCTCCTCCTCTCAACCCCCAAAGAAAAGAAATAAAACAATTTACACGGGAAAGCTCCCAACAAGCAAAAGAAGAACGAGAAATCTTTTTGGGTTTTCTTTTAATTACTACTACTACTACAGGCATGGAAAGTAAACTAACTAAAAGCTACAACTAATTTTTTTTGGTTTTTCTTAAGGTTTTTCAAATACACAAGAAGAAGGCTTAGAAAATAAAATAAGCTAGCATGGATAATACAATGAAAGAGTATGAGCACCGACAACTGGAATGAGTGTGTGAACATGAATGTAATGTCAGTGAGAAATACGTACTCCCCCAAGCTTAGGCTTTTGGACTAAGTTGGTCTATGGCCACTGCTGGCCTGGTGGATATCCAAAGTCGTAGTTGGGGTTGTATTGAGATGCAGCAGCTACTTCCTGAAGAGCTGCAGCTTGGAGGCAAGCTGCCTCTGTCCTCCTCTCGTACTCGTTCGCCTCCTCCCTGGTTATAACATATCTCCTTTTTTCCTGAAAGTTAAAGAAAGTAGGAGCAGGGAGGGCAACATGGACAGTGCGCTGTCTGTCAAAGATTAGTCGGTACTGGAGGGGCTGTTCATTTCTTTCAATAAACTGATGGCGAACCATAGCACTATACTTTAAATAAATAGGCAGCAATTCCATATCATTTTCATGTATGGGTACATCAAGAAAATTAGCTACACGAGTTAAATAAATTCCACCAAACAAATCTCCACTTATACTATTAAGATGCAACCTTCGTGCAACAATGGCCCCCAAGTTAGATTGTTTATCACCTAATACCGCACTCTTGAAGACACTAAGATCTGGAACGCACATGTGACAAGCCTCATCTTTACCGTTAATGCATCTACCTATAAAGAGAGCAAAGTATTGTATGGAAGGGAAATGAATGCTCCCTATGGTAGCTTGTGTGATTTCTCTAGATTCCCCCACAGTGATTCTAGCAAGAAAGTCTTTATATTCAGATTTGCGAGGTTCACTAACATTGCCCACTGCGGGAGTTTACAAGCAGTATTAAAATCTTCTAGGTCCATGGTATATGATTTATCATAAAGATCAAATAAAACAGTGTGAGAATTGCGCGAGGATATAAATTTAAACCTCCTCAGAAAGGAATCAGTAAGGTAGTGGTACTGTGGGCACTTATCTGACATGGAGTCCTCAAGATCAGCATTACGCACATACGCGTCAAATTCATCCTTAATGCCTGCATGGACCATAAACTCCTCTGACGGCCATTCACAAGGCCGTACTTGAGCTTCCCTCGGTGGTTCATCGTCCGGCTCACATATCGCGAGCCTTGGTCCTTGCTTCCTTGAGGCACCACCTTGGTACATTTTCCTAAACATTTTTCTTTCTCTAAAAAAATTCTGAAATTTTAGGGACTCAAAATAAAAGTGAACAAAACTAAATAAGATTGATAGCAACTACTCCCACAGGTGCCTAGAGACTATATCATGCATTAAAACTACTTGGGACCATATAAATTTGACATGCAGGCTCAAGAACAGGGTCATCTTAGCAGCAAAAATTTGCAATAAATGAAGCACTAGAACAAAAACTAATTGGACCATTGGAGGAGTCACATACCGAAGAACAATCCCCCAAAACAGTTTTGTGGATGGAGCTTTGAGCAAAGAGATAAAAAAATGGCAGCAAGATGAGCTAGAACACGGGTTTGAGCTATGGGAGGATTTTTTCTGGAGGAAGACGAAGTGAGTGGGTTCTGGAATAAGTGCAGGGGGTCCATGTGGCGCCCATGAGGCAAGGGGGTGCGCCCCAGGGGGGTGGGCGTGCCCTGCACCCTTTTGGCCAAATGGTGGGGCCCCTGGTGTATTCTCAGTGCCAGATATTCTTAAATACTCTACAAAAAATCATATTTCATTTTCAGGACGTTTGGAGAACTTTTATTTTCGGGGAATTTTTTATTGCAAGGATAATTCAGAAAACAGACAGAAAATACTATTTTTTCTTTATTTAATCTAAATAACAGAAAGTAAAAGGAGGGTACAGAGAGTTGTGCTTTCTAACTTCATCCATATCATGCTCATCAAAAGGAATCCACTAACAAGGTTGATCAAGTCTTGTTAACAAACTCTTTCCGAATCGCATGAAACCAGAGAATTTTCGAATAACACTAGGTTACCTCAACGGGGATATGCATGTCCCCAATAATAAGAATATCATATTTCTTCTTGACAGTAGGAAGAGGGAATTCAAAACCTCCAATAGTAATCGTTGAAAATTTTCCAATAGAATTGATAATGTGGACTTGAGGTTGTTTCCTTGGAAAGTGTACCGTATGCTCATTACCATTAACATGAAAAGTGACATTGCCTTTGTTGCAATCAATAACAGCCTCTGCAGTATTCAAAAAGGGTCTAGCGAGGATAATCGACATACTATCGTCCTCGGGAATATCAAGAATAACAAAGTCAGTTAAAATAGTAACGTTTGCAACCACAACAGGCACATCCTCACAAATATCGACATGTATAGTAGTTGATTTATCGGCCATTTGCAAAGATATTTCAGTAGGTGTCAACTTATTCAAATCAAGTCTACGATATAAAGAGAGGCATAACACTAACACCGGCTCCAAGATCACATAAAGAAGTTTTAACCTAGTTTCTTTTAATGGAGCATGCTATAGTTGGTACTCCTGGATCTCCTAGTTTCTTAGGTATTCCACCTTTAAAAGTATAATTGGCAAGCATGGTGGAAATTTTAGCTTCCGGTATCTTTCTTTTATTCATAGCAATATCTTTCATATACTTAGCATAAGGATTCATTTTAAGCATATCAGTCAAACACATACGCAAAAAGATAGGTCTAATCATTTCAGCAAAGCGCTCAAAATCCTCATCATCCTTTTTCTTGGATGGTTTAGGAGGAAAATACATGGGTTCCTGAACCCATGGTTCTCTTTCTTTACCGTGTTTCCTAGCAACAAAGTCTCTCTTATCATAACATTGAGTCTTTGATTGTGGGTTATCAAGATCAACAGCAGGTTCAATCTCCACATCATTGTTATTGCTAGGTTGAGCATCAACATGAACATCATCATTAAAATTATCACTTGGTTCATGTTCATTACCAGATTGTGTTTCAGCATCAGAAATAGAAATATCATTGGGATTCTCAGGTGTGTCAACAACAGGTTCACTAGAAGCATGCAAGGTCCTATCATTTTTCTTTTTCTTCTTCTTAGAAGGACTAGGTGCGTCGACATTAGTTCTCTGAGAATCTTGCTCGACTCTCTTAGGGTGGCCCTCAGGATAAAAGGTTCCTGAGTCATTCTACCTCCTCTAGTCACAACTCTAGGAGCATTATCATTTTTCTTATTATTTAATTCATTGAGCAAATCATCTTGTGCTTTAATTACTTGTTCTACTTGAGTGGTAACCATAGAAGCATGTTTACTAATAAGTTTATGGTCACCTTTAACTTTAGACATATAATCACTCAAGTGTTCAACCATATAAGCATTACGTTTCAATTGTCTACCAACATAAGCATTGAAGTTTTCTTACTTAACAATAAAATTATCAAACTCATCCAAGCATTGGCTAGCAGACTTATTACAAGGAATATCACCCTCATCAAATCTAAAGAGAGAATTTACCTTACTACCCGTGTTGGGTTATCAAGACCATGTATTTCTTCAATAGGTCGTACATTCTTAACATCTTCAGCTTTAATACCCTTTTCTTTCATAGATTTCTTTGCCTCTTGCATATCTTCAGGATTGAGAAATAGAATACCCCTTTTCTTCGGAGTTGGTTCAGGAAGTGTCCAATCATTATCATTACTCAATATATTATTCAATAGCAATTCAGCTTGCTCAACAGTTCTTTTCCTAAAAAAACAACCAGCACAACTATCCAGGTGGTCTCTGGAAGCATCGATTAGTCCATTATAAAAGATATCAAGTATTACATTTTTCTTGAGAGGATGATCATGCAAAGCATTAAGTAATCGGAGAAGCCTCCCCCAAGCTTGTGGGAGACTCTCTTCTTCTATTTGCACAAAATTATATATTTCCCTTAAGGTAGCTTGTTTCTTATGAGCGGTGTCGGGGATATACCCCGCGGTATGACCCGGCCGGAAGTATGACCCGGCCGGACTTGGCGCTTCACCGTGACCCGCCGGAGGACTGGAGACTCATGGGTCTGGCGGCTCACTGTCAGACGACTCACGGGCCTGACGACTCACGGATGACCCCGACAGCGGGTCAGATAGAAGACTAGGCCCAAGGCCCAGAAGGCCGGCTCATGTTATGGTGGGCCGGCTTAAAAGGAAAGGGATGACGAATATTTCCTTTACGCAGAAGCAAGACCCGGACTTGTATTCAACTTGTAAGAAAAGATAGACTAGCCCTAGTCCTACTAGGACTCCATATGTAACCCGCCCCTCCAACTTATATAAGGAGGGGGCAGGGCTCCCCAAAGAGGGAGAAGAAGAAACAATCTCTAGGGCTAGACACAACAAGAGGAGATCCGGTTTACGGCGACTCCCTCGTGATGATAATGAGATCTAGCCTCAAACAACATGTAGGGTTGTTACCGGATGATGTTTCCCGGGGCCCGAAGCTGTCTAAACCCTTGTCTTGTGTTGCGTCTCTCGATTCCACTCAACCCCTCTCAAGCTATCACATAGATGCATTGGCCTCACGACTAAGTCCTTACACCTAGGACATCTGACGTGTTAATTCCACGACAGTTGGCGCCCACCGTGGGGCTTGCGCACGGTGGTGTTGAGTTCTTGAAGGGATCTCATCTAGGGATCGACGAGCTCGCGATTTCGTCAGATGAGAAAGAGCTGGCAAGCTTGTTGTTTTTTGATCAGGAGCATAATTAATTTTGGGGCTGGCAGTACCAGCTAGCGCGATCCAGCGAAACTGAGACCGACTCAGAGTACTCCACTATTCAATTGCCGTTTTATACTATAAAAGCCGGCGCGTGTGAAGGAAATTGTATCCACGGCAGTCGACGTATGCAGATTTTCTTCAAGTCCCGAGGACGCTGCCTGGCTGCTGTTACTACGCACTGCGTCCGAACATCAAATCAGAATCGGTACCAAGTACTTGTGGCCGGGTTAGTATTCACGTGAAGGCCAAAGATCAATTCATCTACCGAGCATTACTTTTTGCTCCTCGCATGTTGAAGCAAATAAAGCAAAGATTCAGAGGCAACTCACGATCAGACCAACCACCATGTGAAAGCGCCAAGAGGGATTTTTTCCAAGACAACCGTGACCCGGAAACAGATTTGGACACCGAGTTGTTCTCTGACCTCACGTCGAGTCAACGCCTCCGCTACTGCGATTCAACCACGGCCGGTGCGCCATTCTGCAGTGACGGCCTCTGCCGGTGCACCAAGCCACCGCTGTGGCCACGCCTGAAGCCGCCTCCGCGCTCAGCCTCCCGTGCCCTGAGTCGCCCGGTCTTGCAGCCGCCTCCACCTTGCTGCTGCACTGCCGGGTCTCCCGCGCCTTGAGTCGCCTCTGCCTCGGGGTTGCCTCTGCTTGCTCCGAGCCGCTTGCTGCAGCTGCCGCGGTGCCTTTCCGTGAAACAGTCCCGCAGTCGCACTGGCCATCACCGCCGATCGCCTCTTACTCAACCTCGCCGCGCTGCGCCGGATCTTACCAGCCGTTCATCCCGGCGCTGAGATGCCTCTCCTGCTCCGCCGTGTTTTCACAGTGGCCGCACCAAGCCTCCCTGGTGCGAGCCGCCCTTGAGGTCTCGCCCTCGCCCGGCTTTTGCACGAGCTGCGGTGAGCTGCCATTGATTTCAACCCGCCCCTATTACATCAGCCTCGCGTTAAGCCGCCACTCCAGTGGGCTCCGCTTCTAAGCCGCCTTCACCAGCGTGGCTTTGCCTCGTGCTCACTTCCAAACCGCTGGCGCCCTGCATCCAGACCGGACTGGCGTGCTGCAGGCCGCCGGGTTTTGCTCTTGCTTCATTTTTTGCTGGTTTGCTACTCCTATTTCGCTGGTCGCCCACCATGACCACTGCTGTGTTCGTAAGACCAGCAGACAGATGGAGGAGGAAGAGACAGGGGGCTGGCTGTTCGCGAGACAGATGTGAAGTTGAAAAAAAATGGGGGCGCGTGCTGCCGTCGAAGTCCCATCAATCGTTGCTATTCTGGTGCGCAAAAGAAGGATCCAGAAATTCAATGGAACATCAGTACTAATACAGTACAGCTCAAAAATCTGCTTAGTTGTTGTCACACGCAGAATTCGTTGGCTTGCGTCGACGAAAAATACCAGGTGTTATTTACCCCATTTATTTTTAAGCCCATATTATTTCATCCGAACAAAATTACTTTGCCCTGCTGTATTTTGTATGCAGGAGAATTATCCACTACAAAATGGTATTACACCACGGAGATGGCACAGGTGGTCGTCCTTATTCAACGGACTCCCACACCGGCTTACAATACCATGGCCAGCTTACTCGTCCACACCGGTTTACAACACCGCGGCCGACTTGCCCGTGTCCATGCCGTTTTCAACGCCACGGCCGACTCTTTCATCCGTGCCGGTTTACAATGCCGCGGCCGAATCTCCCGTCGGCACCGGTTTACAATGCCGCGGCCGGCTCATTTACCTTTTCTCGTGGCCGACTCGACCATGATTGATTTCAGTTTCACCTAATAATCATCAACTTCGTGGCGGGTTATTTTCGGCTTAAACGAATCAGGTGCTATCCATCTAAGGTCTATTTTATTGGCACATATTATTTTTGTCAAAGAGCAGTTTATCTTTGACTTGGTCTGTAATATTGTTAATGTAGGACAATTGTTCACTACATCAAAACGACGTGGTTGACTCGCCTGCGCCGGTTTACAACACCGCGGCCGGTTCATCTGTCTGAGCCGCCTCTGATGCTGAGGTCGTCTTTTCCGTCCCCCTCTCGCGGCCTGGTCTACATCAACACACCGAGCCGCACCTGTCTGCATGAGCTGTGTATTGAGTATGAGCAGGTCACTACTTGGGAAGCCCGGTTTTCTTCCAACAAATTGGAGGCAAATTATCATATGTTATCAGCCGCCGTCTACACTGGATGGTTCAATGGGTAGGCGCACAAATCGCCGCCAGTATAGTTCGGTTAACTTCAAACAGTCAGTTGGAAGGAACCATTGGCCGAGTTGCTGACACGGCTCATACGGGATCATTTATAACCCGCCACAGTCACTTTCAACCTTCTGTGGATTCACAACGCGTTATCAACGCCAATGATATACACCTTCTACTATGGTCAAATATGGAGAATCCCAAGCCAACTCCTTGAGTCGTCTTGAGGCTCGGGGGCTACAATGACATGACTCAACAAATCGTGCCAGTTTCAGCAGGCTCAAGAACTCCGGGTCATTGGAGGAAAAAATAACCCGGCCCTGGAGTTTACTGCTCTATCGATGCAAATTGAAAGGCCGTCAGAAAAATATCCGGCTTAAAATAAAGATTCCGGTTTAAAATCCGGTTCAAGAGACATCTCTCTCCCGCAAAGCTTTGAAGCTCTCAAATCCGGTTCAAACATCCGGCTCATGGTAAATTTGTCTCTTACAAAGCTTTTAAGCTCTCAAATCCGGTTCAAAGTTCCGGTTCAAAAAGAATTAATCTCTCGCAAGATTTGAGTTCTCAGAAAAAATTAAAGGTTGCCAAAAAGAACTTGCTGCCATGAGGCGCGGTTCAAACATAGGTATCCTGCCTTACGGCTTATCTTATTATGGTCACTTGGGGGCTTCCTGCTCATCGGGCATAGCTATCAGTACCCTCTTGATCGGTGCAATGCTTAAACTTATATGGTCACTTGGGGGCTTCCTATTCAAACATAGGTCGTATTCGAACCAAAGAGAACATAGCTGTCGATACCCTTTTGATTGGAAAACTGCTGAACCTACTTGGGGGCTTCTTGATCGTATCCGAATCATAGCTCAACCCCTTTGGGAATCGACGTGGATCGTATTCGAATCAGCGTCGCTAAACAACTCTTAAGGTCATTTGGGGGCTTCCTGTTCAAACATAGGTCGTATTCGAACCAAAGAGAACATAGCTGTCGATACCCACTTTGATCGGCAACGCCAACGCCACTGGGGGCTATATGATCATATTCGAATCTTAGCAAATATTTGAGTTGTCACAAATATATGGTGTGCCGGCTTTTACATAATTGGGTTTTCACCCTCACTGTCCGGGTCACATAAACCGGCGGTATCATTCAAGGAATCATAGGGATCTTGTGATCTACTTGTGTGCAGGGTAAGACTACATTTGGGTGGTTACCCGCCCTGGCTTTTGACGTTAAGTCGCCAGGGCATATGTTGTTTAAACTCTGTGCAGGATTTACAGAGCTATGACTTACATAAATGATTCAGTTCAAGCCCATCATCGAAAGATTGACAGGTGTCTCAAGAGGGTTATCAATTCTTGATTTTCTCAAAGGCTATAAATAGCCGGGTTATAAAAATTCCGGCTTACAATGGAGGCGTAATAAATCGCCATCGGCCAAGAGCCGCCGGGTATTTAAACTCCGGATTTACTTGTCAACAGATAAGGTATTTGAAATCTTTAAATAGCCAAACTTGGCTGGATTTTCATTATGATTTGAATGATTGAGGTTTTCAAACCGGGTTAGTCAAATCTTTAATAGCCAACATGGCTGGATTTTTATTATGGTTATCAGAAACTAATATTATGATTGAGGTTTTCAAAGTCGCTTCAGCGCAATGGCTATTATTTTATCAATGGATATGATTTATTCTACAATGGAAGGAATAGTCCCGAGTTGCTGCAGGCTTACAACCCGGCACTTGGGGGCTACATTATTCAAGTTGAGATTACATCAAATATGCAAGTCCCATGTCACTGCCAGCATGCACCATGGCACTTGGGGGCTAATGCAAAGTCATTTTTTGGTCACCTCATTGAAGACCCGACTCATCACATCGTAATGAGCCGGCCCTTGGGGGCTACCAATTGCTCCTGTTAAAATTCAAGATACACAAGCCTTATTCCATTATATTGAAGGATCCACTGCTCAGTTGGTAAAGCACAAAGCTATTAACCTTGTGGACGTGGGTTCAAGCCCCAGGATGGGGGTTACATCATATGATATTATTTCCAATGAAAAGTCCCAGCTCAGTATTATCTTACTAAGTCGGCCCTTGGGGGCTACACGTTACTGCTCAAATTTACATCATCATATTTACAAAGTCCCTGCTCATTATTACATAATGACCCGACACTTGGGGGCTAATGTATATTACTCTCTGCTGAAGACAATTCCAGGATGACCCGGCTACACTACTATGACTATAGCCGACTCATGGGGGCTACACAACTGGATTTTATTTAAAGCCATGGTGATAAGTCCCGGCTTATTCATGCTGATTAAACCGGCCCTTGGGGGCTACAGGTAGTATGGATATAAGGGAGAAATATCTTCAAATTCTCAGTTTTGAGTAAATCAGATTGACCTGGTGTCTGCAAAAATCATAAACCGGCGTCGGCGACAATTATGACTTGGCATCATCTATTTAAAACCCGGCAATTTTGGTACTCATAAACCGGCAAGTTTTATATCTTTAAGCCGGCTGAATATAAGTTGAATATTTGAAGACCAATATTTTTGTCAAGTCAGAGCATTGAAAGCCGACTCAAGTGGATTATCTCTTACAATATTTCTCAACAAGAGACCAATGTCAGCAAATTGACTCTGAAGCTAGCCTGTTGACCCGGATTTTCAAAGGAAGTATCTGGATTTTTTGCATTGGCAAAATTTGAACATATCTGCTAAAGAGATTTGCTATGAGATTATGGATACATATCAAGAAGGAAGATGACAAGGACTTAAGGATGATGAAGTGCCGGCTTACAAAGAATATTTAACCCGGAACACAACCTGTCAAATTTGTTCTTGTGTTTATATTGCAGATTAGTTTAACATGGATAAATCCAAATTAAACTGGGGACTAATGTCGGGGATATACCCCGCGGTATGACCCGGCCGGAAGTATGACCCGGCTGGACTTGGCGCTTCACCGTGACCCGTCGGAGGACTGGCGACTCACGGGTCTGGCGGCTCACTGTCAGACGACTCACGAGCCTGACGACTCACGGATGACCCCGACGGCGGGTCAGATAGAAGACTAGGCCCAAGGCCCAGAAGGCTGGCTCATGTTATGGTGGGCCGGCTTAAAAGGAAAGGGATGACGAATATTTCCTTTACGCGGAAGCAAGACCCGGACTTGTATTCAACTTGTAAGAAAAGATAGACTAGCCCTAGTCCTACTAGGACTCCATATGTAACCCGCCCCTCCAACTTATATAAGGAGGGGGCAGGGCTCCCCAAAGAGGGAGAAGAAGAAACAATCTCTAGGGCTAGACACAACTAGAGAAGATCCGGTTTACGGCGACTCCCTCGGGATGATAATGAGATCTAGCCTCAAACAGCATGTAGGGTTGTTACCGGATGATGTTTCCCGGGGCCCGAAGCTGTCTAAACCCTTGTCTTGTGTTGCGTCTCTCGATTCCACTCAACCCCTCTCAAGCTATCACATAGATGCGTTGGCCTCACGACTAAGTCCTTACACCTAGGACATCTGACGTGTTAATTCCACGACAAGCGGGGAAATATTTAGCAGAGAAGTAATAAATCATATCCTGGGGACTACGCACACAACCAGGAGCAAGAGAATTAAACCATGTTTTAGCATCACCCTTTAATGAGAACAGAAATAACTCTAGGATATAGTAGTAACGAATTTTTTCCTCATGAGTGAATAGGGTGGCTATATCATTCAATTTAGTAAGATGTTCCACAACAGTTTCAGATTCATAGCGATAAAAAGGATCAGATTCAACCAAAGTAATTAACTCAGGATCGACAGAGAAATCATAATCCTTATTAGAAGTACAGATAGGTGAAGTAGCAAAAGTAGGGTCATATTTCATTCTAGCATTCAAATACTTTTCTTTCAGCTTAGTTAACAGTTTCTTAAGATCATATCTATCTTTGCAAGCAAAAAGGTCTCTAGCAGTTTCTTCATCCATAACATGACCCTCAGGCACATCAGGCAATTCATATCTAGCGGAGAATCTTCATCATCACTTTCATCAATATTATCAGTTTTAATAATTTCATTCTCTCTAACCCTAGCAAGTTGTTCATCAAGAAATTCACCTAATGGCACAGTATTATCAAGCATAGAAGTAGTTTCATCATAAGCATCATGCATAGCAGAAGTGGCATCATCAATAACATGCGACATATCAGAATCAATAGTAGGAGTAGGTGTCGCAAGTTTACTCAAAACAGAAGGTGAATCAAGTGCAGAGCTAGATGGCAGTTCCTTTCCTCCCCTCGTAGTTGAGGGATAAATCTTGGTTCTTTCATCTTTCAAGTTCCTCATAGTGATCAACAGATATAAATCCCGAGCGACTCAAAGAATAGAGCTATGCTCCCCGGCAACGGCGCCAGAAAATAGTCTTGGTAACACACAAGTATAGGGGATCGCAACAGTTTTCGAGGGTAGAGTATTCAACCCGAATTAATTGATTCGACACAAGGGGAGCCAAAGAATATTCTTGAGTATTAGTAGCTGAGTTGTCAAGTCAACCACACCTGAAAGACTTAATATCTGCAGCAAAGTATTTAGTAGCAAAGTAGTATGGAAGTAGCGGTAACGGTGGCAAAAGTAACAGTAGCAGTTTTTGTAGCAATCGTAACAGTGGCAACGGAGAAGTAACTAAGCAAAGATACATATGTGAAAAGCTCGCAGGCAATGGAGCAATGATGGATAATTATGTCGGATGCGATTCCTCATGCAACAGTTATAACATAGGGTGACACAGAACTAGCTCCAGTTCATCAATGTAATGTAGGCATGTATTCCGAATATAGTCATACGTGCTTATGGAAAAGAACTTGCATGACATCTTTTGTCCTACCCTCCCGTGGCAGCGGGGTCCTATTCAAAACTAAGGGATATTAAGGCCTCCTTTTAATAGAGTACCGGACCAAAGCATTAACACTTAGTGAATACATGAACTCCTCAAACTACGGTCATCACCAGGAGTGGTCCCGATTATTGTCACTTCGGGGTTGCCGGATCATAACACATAGTAGGTGACTATTGACTTGCAAGATAGGATCAAGAACTCACATATATTCATGAAAATATAATAGGTTCAGATCTGAAATCATGGCACTCGGGCCCTAGTGACAAGCATTAAGCACAGCAAAGTCATAGCAACATCAATCTTAGAACATAATGGATACTAGGGATCAAACCCTAACAAAACTAACTTGATTACATGGTAAATCTCATCCAACCCATCACCGTCCAGCAAGCCTATGATGGAATTACTTACGCACGGTGGTGAGCATCATGAAATTGGTGATGGAGAATGGTTGATGATGATGACATCGACGAATTCCCCTCTCCGGAGCCCCGAACGGACTCCAGATCAGCCCTCCCGAGGAAGATTAGGGCTTGGCGGCAGCTCCGTATCGTAAAACGCGATGAATCCTTCTCTCTGATTTTTTTCTCCCCGAACGTGAATATATGGAGTTGGAGTTGAGGTCGGTGGAGTCCCAGGGGGCCCACGAGGCAGGGGGTGTGCCCCAGGGGGGGCGCCCTGCACCCTCGTGGACAGGGTGTGGGCCCCCTGATGCTGATTCTTTCGCCAATATTTTTCTTTAATTCCAAAACGTGTCTCCGTGGATTTTCAGGTCATTCCGAGAACTTTTATTTCTGCACAAAAATAACACCATGGCAATTGTGCTGAAAACAGCGTCGGTCCGGGTTGGTTCCATTCAAATCATGCAAGTTAGAGTGCAAAACAAGGGCAAAAGTGTTTGGAAAATTAGATACGTTGGAGACGTATCAGCTGATGGGGAGGCGTGCGTGCAGGTGTGTGAATCGACGGAGGTGTGCTCGCCGCGTAGTGTCATCGGGAGGCGTGTGAGTAGCTATGTGAAACTTTCGTAGGCATGCCAGCAGTCCGTTGCACAGGCTCATCGGGAGGCGAGCCATCGGTTTGACCGCCGCCCGCCTCTCTCACACAACTCCCACTACTCCATATTAATGGTGCGCCCGAGCGGCCGCACCCCGCATCCTCACTACGCACACACAATCCTCTCTCTCCGCTTGCATCCTCGACGCCGCTCTCAGTCCTCAAAGCCGTCAGTGTATGAGGATGCCGCCGAAGCGCCCCATCGAAGGGAGTGGCGACGCCGGGGCTGCTAACGCACCGGAGCACGGCGTGGAGATGGAGACAGAGGTTGCCATCACCGCCGGCGAGTTATCGCTGCACCCTGACCTCGTCGACGGCGTCAAGCTTCCACAACCAGAGGCGGAGTTCCACACCGACTCCGACAACCACTCCAGCAACGACTCCGACGACCACTCCGATGACGACTCCGACGACCACTCCGGCGACGAATCCGATGATGACGGACAGCTGGTTCGTCATCTATACCCATTTATGTGTCCAATATATCATAGGGTTTCTCTGGTTACTCCTGCCTCCCCCTTTTTGGAATAGAAATCCTATGGTTATGTTCTCCAATCCATGAAATCTGAGTAAGTTTCGTTATTTCCGTGTAGTGTATTGAATTTTTGAATGGTACAGGTGATAAGTGATTAGTTGTTTCATCTGTGCAAATGATTTTTTATAGTAATCCGACTATGATTAGTGTTCGTGCTAATAAATCCTAGCCAGGGCTTGACAATTGATTTTGAATGACCTACATATGTTTGTGCCATTATTTTCTTCAAGATTGGTCTGTACATAGACGAGTGTGCTTAAAAATCGAACCATAAATTCCTAATCCTACTTCACAGCATGTAATCATTGATTTGATGCCAAATTTGTTTTACTATTTGTATAGGTGTTGTCTGTTGGGGAACGTAGTAATTTCAAAAAAAATCCTACGCACACGCAAGATCATGGTGATGCATAGAAACAAGAGGGAAGAGTGTTGTCTACGTACCCTCGTAGACCGTAAGCGGAAGCGTTATGACAACGCGGTTGATGTAGTCATACATCTTCACGATCGACCGATCCTAGCACCGAAGGTACGGCACCTCCACAATCTGCACACGTTCAGCTTGGTGACATCCCACGAACTCACGATCCAGCGGAGTGTCGGGGAAGAGCTTCGTCAGCACGACAGCGTGATGATGGTGATGATGAAGCTACCGGCGCAGGGCTTCGCCTAAGCACTGCAACCATATGACCGAAGTGGAATATGGTGGAGGGGGGCACCGCACACGGCTTGGAACAATCAACTTGTGTGTCCTAGGGTGCCCCCTGCCCCCGTATATAAAGGAGCAAGGGGGAGGCCGGCCGGCCCTTGTGGCGCGCTAGGAGAGGAGTCCTCCTCCTAGTAGGAGTAGGACTCCAATTTCCTACTCCTACTAGGAGGGGGAAAGGAAGGAGGAGAGGGAGAAGGAAAGGGGGCGCCGCCCCCCCTTCCCTAGTCCAATTCGGACCATTGGGGGAGGGGGCGCATGGCCTGCCCTGGCCGGCCCTCTCTCTCTCCACTAAGTCCCATGTGGCCCATTAGTTCTCCCGGGGGGGTCCGGTAACCCTCCGGCACTCCGGTTTTCTCCGAAATCACTCGAAACACTTCCGGTATCCGAATATAGCCAACCAATATATCAACCTTTATGTCTCGACCATTTCAAGACTCCTCGTCATGTCCGTGATCATATCCGGGACTCCGAACTACCACATCAAAACATATAAACTCATAATACCGATCGTCACCAAACTTTAAGCGTGCGGACCCTACGGGTTCGAGAACTATGTAGACATGATCGAGACACGTCTCTAGTAAATAACCAATAGCAGAACCTGGATGTTCATATTGGCTCCCACATATTCTACGAAGATCTTTATCGGTCAAACCACATAACACATACGTTGTTCCCTTTGTCATCGGTATGTTACTTGCCTGAGATTCGATCGTCGGTATCTCAATAGCTAGTTCAATCTCGTTACTGGCAAGTCTCTTTACTCGTTCTGTAATGCATCATCCCGCAACTAACTCATTAGTCACATTGCTTGCAAGGCTTATAGTGATGTGCATTACCGAGAGGGCCCAGAGATACCTCTCCGATAATCGGAGTGACAAATCCTAATCTCGATCTATGCCAACTCAACAAGTACCATCGGAGACACCTACAGAGCACCTTTATAATCACCCAGTTATGTTGTGACGTTTGGTAGCACACAAAGTATTCCTCCGGTATTCGGGAGTTGCATAATCTCATAGTCATAGGAACATGTATAAGTCATGAAGAAAGCAATAGCAATATACTAAACAATCAAATGCTAAGCTAACGGAATGGGTCAAGTCAATCACATCATTCTCTAATGATGTGATCCCGTTAATCAAATGACAACTCATGTATATGGTTAGGAAACATAACCATCTTTGATTCAACGAGCTAGTCAAGTAGAGGCATCCTAGTGACACTTTGTTTGTCTATGTATTCACACATGTACTAAGTTTCCGGTTAATACAATTCTAGCATGAATAATAAACATTTATCATGATATAACGAAATATAAATAACAATTTTAGTATCGCCTCTAGGGCATATTTCCTTCACTATCTGACGATGTGGACAGCGAGGATGAAGATGGCCAGAGGAGGTACAAGACGCAAATCCTGAGGGAGCTTTATGCGGGAATGCATAACAGGCGTATTAGGACCTGGAACGGCGGCTATGGATGCCCATTTTGCAACCAGAAGCTTCATGACGCGTATCTAAGTGTTCTGGCGCATGCAAGAGGACGGGCCGTTGGCTCCTTCAAGCAGAAGTATTCTTGCAGGGTGGCGCACGAAGCGTACGCCGAGTACCTGGAGAAGCTTCAGGATCGTGCCGGCCGCATGTGAGATGAGATGTGGGATGGATCGAACTATGTACGCTTGAGTATGATTAATGACGGTTGAACTATGTACTTATGGTTGAACTATGCTTATGTACGTGTACACTTATTATCTATGTCTGAGTATGTTAAATATTTCGCCAAATTTTGGTTAAAATTACAATGGGGGACCAATAAACCAGGACGGAGGTAGTACATCAATCACACATGGTTCCCAAAATTGGAACCGTGTGCAATGACTTTCATTTTGCCTACTGCGTCAATCACACATGGTTCGCTCTAGAAAACCGTCGCCCCCAAAATTCTTTGTGGGACAGAATACTCTCACCACCCAATTCAAAAAAGAAAAAAGAAAACCCTCACCATCCCCACGTCACAAAAACCCTTGCCCCGCCTGCCACCCCCTCGCCCCCTCCGGTACATTCCCCACTCACACCTGCACAAGCTCCTCTGCGTCTATGCCATGGCACCGCCTATCGCGGCAGTAAACACTTAGCTCGACGCCTGCCGCCGCCGCCAGGCTGACGGCAAAGCCCACCGCATTTCGTCACTTCCGCTTGCCGCCACCTATCGCCATCGACTTTCTCGACGCTGCTCGTGGTCGACCCAGCTTCGCTCGGTTGGGGAATCTGCTGCACTGAGGGTTCTTTCAAATGGATGACAAGGTAACTAATTTAATGAGATATTATCTCATCTCTTATCCCAGTTCATCTGCCTCCTTTAATCACCCGACGGAAATCGCCATGAATTCATTTTTATTCGAGATGATTTGAGGGTTTTCTTTCATTCTTAGAATGTATAGTGCACCGACACTTCAGGAATTTGCGACCGCCTCCAGAGATTCCATCTCATCGTGCCAGATAACTTGAGGACGCGCGCGGTATGTTCAATCTCACCCTAAATCAGCTGGCATGGCCTACTTTCCTGAACATATTCTAAATATTGCTACATTTGGATAAAAGGTGCCACATGCACCATATACGTCAAAGGGGATTTTTCCCCTCTTCTTTCTATATTAGGCAAATTAATGATGTATTGTTCTTTCGATTACTATCATTTTTCCATGACATCATGTTTACCCTATCTGTTTAATTGGCCAATTCCAGTTGTGCCCCTAACTCGAACCCACTACTCAGTTTTGCCCCTAATTTTCAGGTATGCTAAGTTTTGCCCCTCCGCCGTTAGTGTCACTTATAGAAATGACCTTTTGCGCCATTGCCGTCAGGTCAAAGGACTTTGACCATCCAGAAAAAATAGCAAAAAAATCAAAAAAAAATCTGAATTTTTGTGGGATCGAAGATAGTCATGTCCGCAAGGCGCGTGCAAATTTTTGTGTTGGTTGGACACTCCGGGAGCTCATGGCAAAGGAAAAAAATAATTTATGCCTATGAACAGTAAATTAAAAAAAAAGCAACAAAATTCAAAAAAATTTGAATATTTTTGGCTTCAAAGAGGCTTGAGTGCACAAGGTGCTTGCAAGTTTTGGTGATCAAATGACGTACGATACAGAAAAAAACAAAATAGTGCATTTTTTCAAAGTTTTTTTGAGCTAAATTTTGTTTTTTTTCTCCACGAGCTCGTACGATGTCCAAACACAACAAAAATGTGCACACATCTTGCGCACCTGAGTATCTTCAGTCCCACAAAATTTCATATTTTTTTATTTTTTTTTCTATTTTTTCAAATTTACTGTTCACATGCCAAAATTTATATTTTCCTTTGCCACGAGCTCACATGGTGTCCGAATGGCATGAAAATTTGTACACACCTTGCACACATGAGTATCTTCGATCCCACAAAGTTTCTAATTTTTTGGATTTTTTGTTATTTTTTCAGGACGGTCAAAGCCCTTTGACCGGACGGTAACGGCAAAGAAGGTCATTTCTATAAGTGAAACTAACGGCGGAGGGGCAAAACTGAGCATACCTAAAAATTAGGGGCAAAACTGAGTAGTGGGTTCGAGTTAAGGGCATAGATGTAAATGTCCCATAGATTTTTGTCCTTCGATTTCAACTGCTGTACAGTTCTTTCAATTTGGGCCCATATTTGCATGTTACCATATTTTCTTTAACAATCCTACCATTTTCTGCAGAACATCCCTCGCTATGCAACATATTATGTAGTGCACAATTTTCCCTTTACATAGATCAAGGCTCCACGGATGTCATACTGCACACAAACCATGGATTTACAATCGTTGCTACTGTAAGACTTGATGAACGTGGTGACTCCTATTTTGGCACTGGCTTTTGGAATGAAATTGCAAAGTTTTATGTACTGAAAGCTGGCACTAAAATTGCACTGCACATAAAAGGGCCTGGTCATGAGATATATGCTAACTTCCCCGACAAAATCATCCGTCCAGACTTTGTTCGAAGTAACTTTTCTTTTCAACTATCTGCATATGTTGACTTACCCAGCAATGTCAAATGAATTGTGTAGTATTTAAGCAACCAGTTGTTATTCCCTTTTCTTACTGTATTCCTACCTAATAACTTCTAGTTACCAATACACTTTTCTATTGCCCTGTTTTAACTAAATATTCCTTGTACTCCCATTTCTATCAGAAAGCGCCGCTGATAAGGAGACTCCAGAGGTGGAGAACGGGGCTGCCAACAAGCAGAGGCGGGGCAAGCTAGAACCGCAAGCGACTCCAACAGGCCTAGACTTAATCAGCAGCCTCCCCAATGATATGTTGAGAGTCATCATCTCCCTCCTCCCAATCAAATATGGGGCACCGGACAACCCTCCTTTCCTGGCGGTGGCGCCCCCTATGGAACTCTAGCCCTCTCGACCTCATCGACACCCACGAGCTCTGCCATGGTTATCGCAAAAGCTTGGATGCGTTCTCCAAGATCCTCGGCAGTCACCTTGGCCCAACCAAAGGCCTTAGAATGGGCAAGTTCCGTTCCAACGGCAAGGACCGAGCCAAGCTTGACGACTGGTTCCGATCCCCCGCCCTATATCAACTCGAGGAGCTCACTTTTGATGATGGGCTATGCGGTCGTTGCCAACGTCCGCACTCCGCCTCGCGCCCATGCTGCACGTTGCCAAGTTCAGGAACTGCCATTTCCCGTCCATTAATGACGCGCCCGCTCTTATTCTACCATGACTGAAGCACCTCGAGCTTGCCGCCATTTGCCTCTCAAAGGGTGACATGGAGCGCCTGCTCCGTGGCTGTACTACACTCAAGTACCTTCGTCTTCAGGTGATCAATGGGTTGAGTACCTTCCACATCACCTCCATGACTCTCCGGACTATTTATGTGTGTTGCTGGTGCGGCAGGAAGACATCACAAGATGTGTGCCACGGTATAGTCATCCAGGACACACCTGCACTTGAGATATTACTTGTAGTTGATCAAGAAGGTCCAACAAGAATCAATGTCATTTCTGCGCCGAAATTGACAGTGGTGGGCTACTCGTCTGACAAATACTCCGAACTTGTTATTGGATCCACACCCGTTCAGGTACAACAACCACCTTCTACCTCTCCTTCTACAAATTAACATTATTTCTAATTTTGAAGATGTTTGTTCGTCTGTCATTCAGAAAATGATTCCAACAAGCTTGACCCCAAAACTGCGCACAATGAAGGTCTTGGCACTAGAATCTATTGGGCCCGACCTGGAGCAAGTTTTCAGTTTCTTGAGATGCTTTCCGTGCCTGGAGAAGCTATATATTGAGGTGATGTTCCTTTCCTGTTAAATGTTAACCATAAGGGAGTTCAATTTGTGACACCTTTTTCCAAGTTTACAATGACAATGTACTACGATTTCTGAAGGTTCTTTTGGAGGATTTTAGTACATACATGTCCCCCCCCCATATTGGTTGCTTGATCCATATGGTTACAATCAATAAGCATTTCTCCTTTGGATTCATCTGTACTAGTTTTCTTAGGGAACTTTCCATCCACTCCAACCTCTTGTGAAGAAGGCTACATTTTTCTAGAATGTAATCAAATGCCCATGTTAATCATGTCAGATCGAAGATGGCATGTTAGTGCATTTTACAAATCCTGCAAACCAAATAGCTAGGCCTGTAGTAATGTTCAAAACTTCATGCAGGCACTAACACGTTTTCTTCTTTTGCAGATAAGATTAGGCCCAGTGGTGGATAGTGTGATACAATATAACAATCATGTCGAATGCCTAGATCTGCATCTCTCAGAAATTACTTTGAACTCCTACTGAGGGACCTTACTGGAGATTATATTCGCCAGGTTCTTTGTTCTCAGAGCAAGGGTGCTGAAGGAAATGAGGTTTTCCCTACATTCATTTCGCAAAAATGAATGGTTTGTTGATCGGCGCCGGCGCCTGCGGCAGAATGGAGTAGGCTCCAAAAATGCTAAATTTCATTTTGGAACTTCAGATGACAGAGTAATCGGAAGTCATTGTGTCAACCCCATACATGACTTCTCAGTGGCTGACCCCTTTTTTAAAAATTGTGAGGTTTCGAAGCCAGACTTAGAAGCGGTGATATTAGTTTGAATCTCTCTGATATCCATGTTCAGCGAATCAGCGCGAGCGTTTGCAGCTGATGAGCTGAATTTCATTTCTAATATCAGTTTGAACCTTGTAATCTTTGAATTTGAGACATATAACTCTGGAATTTGAACCTTGTACCATTTCGAGCTTTTGTGGTACAATTGTTGAAATGGCATCATATGAGACTCGTATATTGCTAGCACTATTTTGACCTTAATATGCAATGGTCTTAGATTTCATTAAGCATTCTCGAATCAGTTTACCTTGTCGATCTCACAGCACATGATCTGTATAGCTAACTCGACTGCGATCTTCGACATTATTGCACACAGTTGGTTTCTTCCACCGTGTGCACTGTACAGTGCAGAATTAATTATCGCACTCGATTGTCCATCATCACCCTTCTGTGTAACTTTGACCTCATCACCCAAGGGTAAACTTATGACCGAAGTCATTCCACACACTTCGTTTTTACAAAGTTTTTGCCAATAAATGCCCACGATTTGTCCCTCTTCTAGCCGACGCATGGCCAAACTAGCCGGGCAGGAAGCTTGCACGGTAAACAGCGCGGTAGCACGGGAACAGGCTCACCGACGATATATTTGGTGCCTCTTCGAGCCCACGCGTGCGGTGCGGTGTTGTCAAGCATGCACTGGAATCCTCCACTACGAACGCCGTGACAAGACGTGACGATTACAGGCCGGCTAGCCCCCATTTATTATAGTGGCCATTTAACCTACCCTCGTGTCTCTTCAACCTTTCCATCACGCCCCACCATTGCAAGAAGCACACCCACCACGAGAAATTCTTAGAGGGTATCATGCGTGGCTCCAATGGCGCTTCGAGCGGCTACCGACGACGAGCAGCAGTTCACCATGCGTGCCGTGGTGGACACCCACAGAAGGTTCATGGACCTCTCGGTGGTGTACACCAACGACCCGGTCTGGGTGGAGCATTCCATCCACATCATGGAGCTGTTGCTTGCCGAGGAGAAGTACAAGGTGGTCGAGTTCGACCTCGAGTACACCCGCGCTCGTGCCGGGTCTCGTTCCAAGGTCGCCGTCGCCCAGATGTGCGTGCGCCACCACGTCCTCGTCTACCACTATTGCCTGGCCACAAGGCCTTGCGAGCGTTTCGCCAGGTTTGTCAACAGCCCCCACTACATGTTCTCTACGGTGGACATCACCAACGATGTAAAGGCGCTCGGGAATTTGGGCATCGCCTGCCAGAATCTTGTTGACATCCAGGGCCAATACAAGATCTGGGGCAACAAGGAGCATGAGAAGGACTCACTGGTTCACCTCGCCGAGGCCATCATCGACCCCTACTACAGAGACATGAAGGATTCGTGCAACAAGGACAACCGTGCCTGGCACTCGGCCTGGATGGAGAAACTCGACAAAGCTCATGTCATGTACGCGGCCAAGGAGGCATACACGAGCTATGACATGTACAGGCGGATCGTTGACATGAGGAAGTGCCTCCTTCCCCAAAACGGCCAGGGATCCAGCCGAAAGCAGAGCAATGGAAAGCATCGTCGCAACAATAAGTAGATGATTAGATCCTCATTTCTCCTACTTTAGTATGCATGTAATTGGTTTTTTGGTGTGTGGAAATGTTATGTGTGTAGTCACTTGTGTAATTGTATGCTTAATTTGGTTATGCAATGCTGTCTTTTTAAGTATATATGTTGATGCTCTGTAGACAGAGCGTAGATGTTGTGCGAACAAATAAAATCACATCGCACGTGGACTAAACAATGGAACCCGTCGGTGATGTTTTCATCAATCACTCACAATTGTATACCAGCAATCGTTTGCTCACAACACACATGGCTTGTTAGCAGTAATCGTTTGTGTTATTATCGGTCTTCGCACATGTTTCCGATTACAGACCTGTTTGCCTCGTATCACACACATCTTGTTCATTTGAACCGTTTCTGTTCTCATGTCTCAACGCAAACAGTTCATCCGAGTGAACCGCATGCCGTATATCGCACACACCTTTGATCTGGTTGACCGTTTCTTTTGTGTTGCCTAATCACAAACAGTTCATCCGAGTGAACCGTATGCCGTAAAAGCACACACCTTCATCTGGCTACCCGTTTGTTTTGTTCCTCCTCATCGCAAACGGTTAATTGAGCTGAATCGTATGCCCTACATCGCACACGCAACTAAAATCTGAACCGTGTTTGATGCATCCTCCATCGCAAACATTTTGCACCTTTTTTGACAGTTTTTTACACCACTGTTTGCGATTATGGCATCGCACACAGTTTCGTCGAAGGGTCTCTGATCGTAGTGTCGCGTTAGCAGCATCCTGCAGTAGTGGTTGTATTGTTTCATCATGATCACAAAAACAACAACGTGAACTACCTACCCATCGCCTCTTGATTAAGTTGTCCTTGGTGAGTATTACTTGCTTAATACGCAAGGGAACCTTAATCCTCCAAATATGCAACGATCTGGAGATTGGGCTAGAATTAATCAAATCCATATAAAAAGATTTCACCGTAAAAACCCCATTTTTAGTTAATTTCCATTGCGTCGAATTTGGCTGGTCGGAGAGTTGAACATCTATCATTCTCCGAACCAAGTGCATCCAGGCTGTCCATCGCTCACCAACTAACGCACGTCTAAACTGAATATTCAAGGGAATCGTTTGGAAAACTGTGCCTACGTAGTCCTCCTTACGTTGCACAATATTATAAAGGGTTGGATATTGGACGACCAAGCGTGTCTCTCCTAACCAAGTATCCTCCCAAAATCTTCTTGACATCCCATTGCCAACCAATAATTTAACCCTACGAAAGAACAAATCCTTCGTTCTCATAAGCCCTTTCCAGAATGGCGAGTCAGTTGGTCTCATGGTAACCTGGGTGAGTGTTCTTGCCTGCAAATATTTATTGCGCAAAATCTGTGCCCACATGCCCCCCGGATCTGTCTCTATCCTGTAGAACCATTTGCTCGAAAGGCATTCATTCTTGATTTCCAAGTTCTCAATACCAAGACCACCCTGGTCTTTTGGTCGGCAAAGTATATCCCATCACGCGAGTCGGTATTTCCTCTTGGCCTCATCTGACTGCCAAAAGAACCGAGATCTAAAGAAATCAAGTTGCTTCCGTACCCCTTTCAGAATTTCAAAGAACGATAGTAGGAACATCGGCATACTAGTCAGTACCGAATTAATCAGCACTAACCGACCTCCATAAGACATAAGCTTGCCCTTCCCCCTTCCAGCAGCTCAGCTTTTTCTCAATTCAATCTTTGATACACTTCCATTCTTTATTAGATAACTTACGGTGGTGAATCGGTATGCCCAAATAACTAAAAGGTAAAGAACCTAATTCACACCCGAAAAATTGTCTATAAGTGTCTTGCTCGTCTTTGGCCTTCCCAAAGCAGAACAACTCACTCTTGTGAAAGTTTATCTTTAAACCAGACAATTGTTTGAAGAGACATAATATAAGTTTCATATTTTGCGCTTTAGCAATGTCATGTTCCATGAATAGGATAGTGTCGTCAGCATACTGTAAGATGGATACTCCTCCATCAACCAGATGATGAACTAACCCCTCCACTTGACCATGCTGCTTGGCTCTGCCAATAAGAATGGACAACATATCGGCCACTATATTAAACAAGAGAGGAGACATGGAATCTCCTTGTCTTAGACCCTTGTGTGTTTGAAAATAATGACCGATATCATCATTAACCTTGACTCCGATACTACCCTTCTCGACTTGAGAACCCACCTGGTTCCACCAAGCCTCACTAAATCCTTTCATGCGCATTGCCTACTGAAGGAAATACCACTTAACTTTATCATATGCCTTCTCAAAATCCACTTTGAAGATAACCCCATCTAGCTTCTTCGAATGGATTTCATGTAGCGTTTCATGCAAAACGACCACCCCTTCAAGTATGTGTCGCCCGGCATGAATGCTGTCTGGCTGGGTTGTACCACTGAATGAGCAATTTGTGTCAATCTATTGGTACCCACCTTTGTGAAAATTTTGAAACTCGCATTAAGAAGGCATATGGGCCTGAATTGTTCGATCCGAACTGCTTCATCTTTGGCAAAAACGTAATCATGCCAAAGTTAAGATGAAATAGCTCTAGATGACCGTTAAAGAAATCATGAAACATAGGCATAAGATCATCCTTAATAATATGCCAGCATTTCTTATAGAATTCAGAAGGAAACCCATCTAGTCCCGGTGCTTTATTCGGTTTCATTTGGGAGATTGCATCCAAAACCTCCTTCTTAGTAAATGGTGCAGAGAGAATATCATTCTCCTCTACCTGGAGCTGAGGGATATCTCCAAAAACAGATTCATCTGGGCAACCGTGCTTGCTTCCGGATGCCGAAAAAGTTGTTTATAGTAATTAGAGATATAAGCTTTCAGGTTCTCATGACCCACTATTGTCCCCTTGTCCTGTTCAAGCTGTATGATCTTCTTCCTATGTTTACCATTTGCAATCATATGGAAGAATTGTGTATTGTCATCCCCTTGGACAACCTTAAGCACTTTAGCACGCAGTGCCCACTTGAGCTCCTCTTCTCTTAGAAGAGCTCGTAAGCCTTGCTCAGCTTCAGACTTGGAGTTTTGCTCATTAACCGAAAGGAGATTACTTTCGTCTTTTAAATCTAGCGCTTCAATTAATTGAGTGAGTCGTTCTTTTTCTTGTTTGTAAATCCCACTCTTGTTTCTGGCCCAACCTCGCAAAAATTGTCTCAGATGTCTGATCTTGTTTTGCCATCTCTCAATACTAGTTCTTCCACTAACAGGCAATGCCCATTCGCGTGCAATAATCTCCAAAAAAATCTTTCTCGAACCAACTTAGTTCGAAAGAGAAAGCATTCTTGTTCGCAACGTGTGTAACCTCTCTCGAGTCTACAAGAAGTGGTGTGTGGTCCGAGATCGCTCTCTGCATCGCATGAACCGACACTAAAGGGTACTTTTGTTCCCAATCCACACTAGCGAGTACCTGTAACAGCCTGGATTTTGGCCCTGTTCTTTTTCTTTTTGATTTATTGGTTTTTGCTCTGTTTTTCTTTTTGGAGTGGTTCTGTGGCCTTGTCACCTGGGAAATCATCCTCTTTTTCCTTTCCAAGTGGCTCATCATTCTCAAAACCCTGCCAAGATCATGTCACTTCACTGCTTGACCAAACCCTAAAATCTTTTTTAGGGAATACTCCTTTTTCTATTAAAGGAATAACCCTGTCTGCCCTAGGTTGTGAAGCAACCTTTATTTCCATCACTCCTAAAATTCCCAAATAATTCTCATGAATTGTTTGGGTCATATCTTTCTCAAATATGGCAAAATATTTCATATGTCATGTTTATCATCTTGCTCAAATAATTCATTTCCTATTCTGCCCTAAATGGCACATTGTGAAGCAAGTGCTATTTTACTTTTCCCAATTGACCTCAAACTCCTTGGACACCTTTTCCTGTCCATATCATTGCCACATGCCAAAATGCAACCTCATTTGCCTAGTAATTATTTAATTACGATTTTCCAAAGTTTCTTCCCAGAAAGAGCTTTGTGAAGGAGGTGCAAGCTAGGCATATCCAAATGAGTTGCCATTTTGCATGATCCCTCATATCATCATATCATAGCCCTCCACCAAAGTAGAGCTCATGTCATGCCTCCATGTGAGCTCATCTTCAATTCTTTGATTCTGCCCAAAATTTCAGTTTGTGAAGCAAGTATATTTTATCTTGCTCCATTATGGCTGCCAATTTTTCTAGACCTTCTATTATCCATATAACCTACCTCCACCCATTTTGGGCATGGTTCATCCAGCCATTATCCCTCTAGAATTTTTGCAAGTTTCTGTCCAGAGGAGATGTTTGTGAAGCAAGTACCAGTTTGGCTTGGCCAATTGGTATGAGACTTTTTGAGCCTCTTCATAGGCCCAAATGACTCTGCCTTGCCCAATTTGAGATCACTTTGACACTCCATGTGAGTACACCTTCCTGATCAAGTTTCTGGACCATTTTGGTCAGTTGCAAAGCAACTATGATTTATCTTGGTCCAAACTTTCTCAAAGTTACCAGGATGAAAGTCCTTCTTTACCTCAACCTCGCAGACAACTCCATTGGATCCAAAACCATTCCTTTTGATCACTAGTGCTCACCCAAGTTTACTGCAGTAAACTTCAGAGGGTTCTTACAGTTTAACCAAATCACTTTTAACCAAGCTACCACCGGAGTTGAAACCTACCCTGGATGAACTTACCACTAGACAACATGTTCAAGCCTCTCTCCCCCGCTACATGCCAGTGCACACGGTGACCACGTTAATGGCATCACTGTGCACGCGCTCTGTGAGCAGTGGCCGCGCCCAGTGGCTGTTTGTGCTTCGGCACCTCCTCCTCTCGTCGCCTTAGCGCGCGTTACCGTGTCCATTGTCTTCCTCTCATTGTCGCAGTTCCCCTAGACCCCTCTCCCCCTCCGTCCTCTTCCTCACCGACGATCACCGACGCTCGCCGCCGAACGCCCACGAGAGCACAGTGGCGGTTTGGCTCTGTTCGTCGCCGTCGTCATCCTCCCTGCGCCCCCTTGGCCTCCTCTGCCCCGTGAGAGCCTCCACTGCTCCTCCTCGTTGCCTAACTCCGAGCTCATGCACGTGGGCATGCGTCCGCGGCGCCGGACACACTGTTCCATAGCCGTGCGAGCTGCAGAGTTCAGGCGAGAACGTGAACGAGAGAGAGTTTTGTGCAGTGCAAAGTGTTACTGCTTTTCTTGATTATCTTTGAACTTATACAAGAAGCAAATGCGATCGTGGCTTCAGCCACGCCCCCACGGACGCGATCATGCCATCCCACGATACCAGGGCATGTTGAGCTGCTGGCCTCACACAAAACGTGGGCAGGATCCGGCTAGTCCGGCTAACTGAATGCTAACAGAAAAATCTGACTAACTAACTGAAACTGGCAGCTAACCTGACAGCTAGATTATTCAACAATCTCCTCCTAATCTAGATGTTCCTGGTGTCGACGATCCCGATCCTCTCGCGCATAGCCTGGAACCTAACTCGCCCGAGCGATTTGGTCAGAATATCAGCGAGCTGATCGTCGGTGTTCACGTACTCCACGACGATCTTGCCGTTCTCGACGCTCTCCCTGATGAAGTGGTAGCGCGTCTCGATGTGCTTGCTTCGCCCGTGGAACACTGGGCTCTTGCAGAGTTGGATTGCAGACAGATTGTCCACAAGAAGAGTGGTTGGTGCAGCTTCCTTCCCGAGCAGATCGGCGAGCAACCGGCTCAGCCAAACACCCTGGCAGGCTGCGGTGGCGCCGGCAACGTACTCGGCCTCGCACGAAGACAAGGCAACAACCTTTTGCTTCTGCGATTGCCAACTCACCGGGCTTGAGCCGAGGAAGAAGATGAAGCCAGAAGTGCTCTTTCGATCATCGACGTCCCTGGCGTGGTCGGCGTCGCTGTACCCAATGAGAGTGCATCCTCCTTTGTTAGTGAAGCGGCAGCCGAAGTGGATCGTCCCGGCGATGTAACGGAGAATGTGCTTGACAGCACTCATGTGCTCCGTCGTCGGCGACTCGAGGAAGCGACTGACGTAGCCCACAGCGAATGAGATGTCCGGACGCGTGTGAACTAAGTAGCGCAGACTACCCACCACCTTGCGGTAGAGGTGGGAGTCCGTCGGTGGCGTCGAGCTCTCCCTGCTCAGGCGCAGGCGTGGCTCCATGGGGACATGGACTGTCTTGCAGTCCGACATCCCGGCACGCTCCAGCAGCTTGGTGGCATATGCCGCTTGGCACACGGTGATCACGCTGGGGCGCTGGCGTACCTCCAGCCCGAGGTAGTAGGTGAGGAGGCCGAGATCGCTCATCTAGAAGCGACGAGTCATCTCCTCCTTGAACATGTCGATGGCGGTGGTGCTGGCCCCGGTGATGATGAGGTCGTCGACGTACACTCCGAGCAGCAGCCGATCGTCGCCGGTGCCGCGGTGATACACCGCATGCTCTGACAGAGTGCGTGTGAACCCCCAAGTTCAGACAGCGTGGTGTCCAGCTTGATGTTCCATGCGCGTGGAGCCTGACGCAGCCCGTAGAGAGCTTTGCGAAGCCGCAACACCTTGTGCTTTCCGCCGGCGTGGGAGAAGCCTGGGGGCTGCGCGACGTAGACCTCCTCCTCCAGATCGCCGTTCAGGAACGCCATCTTGACGTCGAGGTGGTGGACCTCCCAGGACTCGTGCGCCGCGATCGACAGCAGAACCCTGACGGAGTCCAACCGTGCGACCGGAGCAAAAACCTCATCGAAGTCGATGCCGGCGCGTTGGACGAAACCCTTCGCCACGAGCCTGGCCTTGTGCTTGACGACATTGCCGTTGGAGACTTTCTTCACTTTGAACACCCATTTGAGGCCAACCGGGCGTTTACCTGCAGGCAGATCGGTGAGGTACCAAGTGTCGTTCTCCTCGATCGCCCGCATCTCATCGAGCATGGCGATCCTCCAACTCTCATGCGGCTCCGCTTCTGTAAACGTGGTAGGCTCCTCGCACGCCCCGAGATGCAGCTCGCCGTGCTCCATCGCTAGAACATAGTCCTGTAGGCGAGAGTTCGGCTGAACGATGCCGTCCCGTGCGCGTGTCGTCATCTGATGGAGCGGTGGCACCTGCTGGGCAGGGGCGGCGACACATCGCTTCGCCGCTTCAACGGCGTTCTCTGGCGATGAAACAGCCGTGTCTGGCTCCTCGACGGCAGGCGAGTCGGCAGGCGGTGCGCTGTCCGTGTCGGGCGACACGCTGCCAGCACGTACTAGCGATGAGCTAGCTCCTCCAGGGCTCGTACTTCCAACATTAGCGGCGTGGCGAGCAGTGCCCGTGTCACTCTGACACGGCATGGTGAAGACGTGCTCGACGGTGAAGCTGCCGTCGCCGCCGTTTCCTTCCCAGTTCCAGCTTGCCGTTTCGTCGAAGACGACGTCCCTCGAGATGATGACGCGCTTGGCCACCGGGTCGAAGAGCCTGTACGCCTTTGTGCCTGCCTCGTAGCCGAGGAAGACAGCTTTTGTGCTGCGGTCGTCGAGTTTGGCCGCATGTGGGCAGGTGACCTTGGTGTAGGCGATGCAGCCGAAAGTTCTGAAGAAGTGCACCGCCAGTTTCGTGCCGTGCCAAGCCTCATACGGCGTGCGTCCATCGAGAGCCTGCATGGGCGAGCAGTTGAGTAGGAGCACAGCCGTGGTGACTGCCTCCCCCCAAAACTCGTTCGGCACGCGCCTCGCCTTGAGCAAGCACCGTGCCATGGCCACGATGGTTTGGTTCCTCCTCTCGACTACCCCGTTCTGCTGGGGCGAGTATGGGGCAGTGAGGTGTCGCTGCGTCCCTTCTCCTGCACAATAAGCGGCGAATTCCACCGAAGTGAACTCACCACCTCTGTCCGTGCGCAGTGTGCGGAGCTTGCGGCCGGTCTCCGTCTCTACGGTGGCCTGGAAGTTCTTGATCGCGGCTGCAGCTTCGTCCTTCGAGCGCAGCAGCACAAGCCACATGTAACGACTCATGTCGTCGACGAGGAGAAGGAAGTGCCGCTTCCCGCCGTGTGTGGCCGGCGAGATTGGGCCGCACAGGTCACCATGCACCCGGTCGAGGCGGTCACCGGCACGGTGGCTCGCTGCTTGTGGGAACGATGCGCGACGCTGTTTGCCGAGCAGACAGCCGTCACACCCCTGATCCACGTGCTGGATTGAAGGGAGCCCGCGCACCATGTCCGACGACGCCAGCTTGCGGAGCGCGTCGAAATTGAGGTGACCGTACCTCTCGTGCCACGTCCAGGCCACCTGATCGACGCGAGCGGTCATGCAGACCGGCTTGGCGAGCATGGTTGGGAGCTTGTACAGGCGGTTGCCGCTACGGGCAACGCGCGCGATCAGCTTGCCACTTCTGTCCCGGACCCGAAGCAGACCGTCGTGGATCGACACCTCGCAGCCCACCTCATCGAGTTGACCTACAGAAATGATGTTGTTCTGCAGCTTGGGGATGAAGTAGACCTGGGTGAGTGCTCGATGACGTCCGTCTTTCGTGACGAAGAGGACGGTGCCGCGCCCGCATATCTCAACTGCGGAGCCATCGCCGAAATGAACGCGCCCCGTGATGCCGGTGTTCAACTCGAAGAAGGCGTCGTGGTCGCCGGTCATGTGGTTCGATGCTGCCGTGTTGATGTACCACAGGTTGTCGCGCCGTGCCGCTGCATCGCCGATGGTGACGTTGGCGTTCTGCTCGTCGAGGAAGACCTGGCCGCCTTCCTTGTCGTGGTCGGGGTCAGAGCCGAGGAAGATGATGTGCGCCATCAGGAGGCTCCCCTCTCCTTCTTCCTCATCCACCCGTGCGATGTTGGCCTCGTCGCGCTGCTTCTTGCGGCAGTCACGCGCCCAGTGCCCGTTCTTGTTGCAGTAGCGGCACTTGTCGTCGCTAGTGGTCACGCGGTCGCCGTTGCGGGGCGGCGCGCCGGCCTGGTTCTTGCCCTTCTGCTGTCCGCGCCCACCACGGTTCTGGTTCTTGCCCTTCTGCTGCCCATTGCTGGACTGGCCCTCGCCGCGCTGCTTGCACCGCGCTTCCCACTCCTCCTCAGTGAGGAGCAGGCGAGTTCCTCCCGCGCTATCTTCTTCTTCCAGGCGCTCCTCAACCGAGCGAAAGCGCCCAGTCACCTCCTCAAGCGACAGCGTGCTGACGTCGAGGAGGGTCTCGATGGCAATGGCGACCTGGGAGTACTTCTTTGGAATGACGCGGAGGAACTTACGGACAACCTTCTCGTCGTCGACGGTGTCGCCGAGCGTGCGCAAGTTGTTGACGAGGGCGGTGGCGCGCATGGTGAACGCGTCGATGGTCTCGCCCTCCTTGAAGGCGAGGTTTTCGAAGTCCTTTCGAAGCTTCTGAGCGGTGGCCTCGCGTACCCGGCTCGTGCCCACCCGCAGGGCGCGGATGGCCTCCCAGGCCTCCTTCGCCGATCGCTTGACGATGATGGACCCGACCATCTCAGGCGGCAGGCCACGGAGGATGGCGGCCATGGCGTACTTGTCGTCGCGGAAGGTGGCTGTCTCCTTCCCTTCGACCGCGACCCAGAGCGCCGCGGCCTCCATCTGGACCTGCATGACAAGCGCCCACTCGATGTAGTTCGTCGCCGTGAGCATGGGCGGGGGGCCCGTGCCGCCGGGCTCGCGCACCAGGCGCTCCTGGACGATGATCTCCCGGCCGTTGCATCGCGTCGAGCTCCTCCCACGCCTCATGCGCGGAGGAGTGTACGACCGATCGCCGGTGTCAGCGCCCCGAGCCGCTGGAGGGGGTGAGTCGGTGGCCATGGTCCCCGGATCAAACCGGCTCTAATGCCAATTGTTCCGCAGCCGTGCGAGCTGCAGAGTTCAGGCGAGAACGTGAACGAGAGAGAGTTTTGTGCAGTGCAAAGTGTTACTGCTTTTCTTGATTATCTCTGAACTTATACAAGAAGCAAATGCGATCGTGGCTTCAGCCACGCCCCCACGGACGCGATCGTGCCATCCCATGATACCAGGGCGTGTTGAGCTACTGGCCTCACACAAAACGTGGGCAGGATCCGGCTAGTCCGTCTAACTGAATGCTAACAGAAAAATCTGACTAACTAACTGAAACTGACAGCTAACCTGACAGCTAGATTATTCAACACACGCGTCCGCGGCGACGCCAGCGCGGCTCCCCCTCCCCTCGGCTATATAAGCCACCCCCGAGGCCTCTCGAGCTCACAATCGACCTCACCTCATCTCCAGCTCCCTCCCCAATCACTCTCCCGAGCTCAAAGAGCTCTCTTCGCAGCCCATCGCCGTCGTGGTCGCCTCAGCCCACAGGCTAAATTCGGATGAGCCGAACCCCCTCACTCCATTCTGCTGCCACCATCCTATTCCCCACTCCTCGGTGCACCTCCTCCACCCCTCGCCCCCTCGCCGGAGTAGCAGAAGGCTCCGTCTTCAAGTTCAACCGCCACCGGAGCCGCCTCTGTTCCCCTCTCCTCGCGGTCGCCCCGCCCCTCTCCGGTGCCGTCTGACCTTGGGGACGGGTGCGGCCGGTCCTCCCGCGCCCGTCGGTGGCCTCGGCTTGGCCGGGGACTGCCGAAGCTGCCCGGGTCATTGCCGGCGTCGAGCTCTTCTCTCTGCATCGCGGGCGGCGTCGGGAAGGAGAAGAAGGCCCCGTCCCCTCCCTGCCAGCTGGCCGGTGGGCCTCGCGGTCCCACCCGTCAGCCGCACACCCCGCTGACCCCACCACCGCTGAGGTGGATAAGTGGAAGCGGTATTCTAGAAATACGTTTTCTTGCGATGAAAGCGTACTCTGGTGTTCTGCGGTCAGAAATGCGTTTTCACTTCAATGAAAGTGTATTCTCTGGATTGCACGTTTTGTTTTTCCAGCCGAGGGCCTGTTTGTGATGATTTCTTTACAAATAGGTCCCTGCCAGGAAAACATTCATATCTTTTTACTCCCAACTCCAAATCAGGTGATTCCAAAGCCCACTTCTTCGTTTCATCGAGCCCGTTCTGATGGAATCATTTTCACCATGTTTTGACATTCTGAAAATGACCATTTTGCCCCTGCCCTTATTCAGCCCCCTCCGAGAGAGTATGTTTTTCGGCGATCCTTTCCGCGAGTTTCTCGCACTTTCTCCCGGTGATTTCTTCCACCCCAGGCAAGCCACACCCTCCATTTGCATCACTGTAATGCAGTGACATGGTTTAATCTATTTGAACTTGTTTAAAATATTGCTTTAGCTACATGACTTTGTGCATGTCATTTTCTCGGAGTATTATGTTGATCTTGTTGTTGCAATGCTATTGTTTGGATTACTAGGATTTATGTTTGTAGTTGATGAGTATCATGTTGCCATTGGATTATTAGTGGTTGGTATTATTATTATTTCCATGATGGTATCTGTTATTATATTTTGGAGTATTACTTTGGATATCATGCTGCCTTTGGATTATTAGTGGTTGGTATTATTATTATTTCCATGATGGTATCTGTTATTATATTTTGGAGTATTACTTTGGATATCATGCTGCCTTTGGATTATTAGTGGTTAGTATGATTATTTTCATGATGCTAGTTGATGTTCTGTTGCTTGGAGTATTATTTTCGGAAATGATGTTTACATGTGGATCTTAGCCGAATAGCTTTATTCTTGTTATTGGACTAGTAGGATTATTGTTTTCGGATCCAGCATGACAGTAGTGTTGCGCTACCCTTGGAGTATTTTGAGATGATGATATTATGCTTGAATTATTTGTTGGATATTGCTATGATTTGGATTATAGTTTGATAGTTGATATCGGAGTATCAGTTACCACAATTATATTTTTGGGGATAAATTCCGTCATTAAGTTGGTCAGGTGCCGCCGAACCGGGCTTTCTCCAGTGCAACCACATTTGCCTTTTTGGGAAGGCCCTAATGCGGTCTATTGTCGTGCCTCTTGCCGGTGCCTCCAACTAGGGAAGGTTATGGGCGTGCGTACCCTGGCCCGGTAAGCAGACATAACCTTGTGTGCCCGTTGTTGTTGTTGTACCCGGGTTATCCCTGTGTGGGACCGTTTATTGTTTTGGCCACGACGGTGGCCGTTGGTGTCTTTGGTAGACACGGGGCCACCCAGGACTAGCCCAGTGGGGAGTGAGTCGGAGTGGCCGGGAGAGTGTCATGGCAGTAGATCGGTTTTGTCGGAACGCCGTTGGTCCACCCGAATGGGAGTGCGAGGCCATGGGTTCCGTGGTGTGGGTACAGTGCGCTACCTCTGCAGAGTGTATTTAATCTATCGATAGTCGCATCCGTATTAGGTCCCACCGTTCGATCAACACTCACATGACGGAATGACTTATTTGTGATATATATATGTTGATATTTTGAGCAGTACAGAATGGCAGGATGTTGATGATGATGTTGGAGACCAAGTGTTGGTCATGGTTGTGATCGCCGGAAAGATCACCATTTGGTTTTGATCACGAGGTGGTCGAGATGGTATATTGCTTGGCCGGTTAGCCAAGAGAGATATGGTTATGGAGATCTGAGATGGTGATTTATCAGTATTGTATCAGTTTCATACCATGCTTAGTAGTTGCCGGCGTATCATGATAGGTGTTAATTTAATTAACCTGCTTAATGCTATGTTATTGCCTTGCCTTGATGTTTATGGTTGTTGTGAGCTTGCAAGTACATTCAATGTACTGACCTGGCGTGTCATGCCAGATTGCAGGTGATGCCATGTTTGCTTGATTGCTGGTCAAGGTTGCCGTGCGTGCGAGCTAGATCGTGTCCCAGCCAGAGTCCCTGCAGAGTGGAGTTCACCACCTTCGTCGTTGTTCCGCTGCTAGAAGTATTCCGCTGTTACGAGTTGTTTCACTACTAGCATAGAGCAAGTATAGTATCGCAGGCGTAGTGTCCCCGTGCTGATGTGCTTCTTTGTAACATCAGACCCGTGTAATTTTTATTCTTGTAATTAGAGATGAATTGTTCTATGTCAAGCAGTGACGTATTCCAGAGACTTCTCCTCGATCTCTGGGCTGGAATACGGGGCGTTCCGGTTTCTCTGAGCCGGGGTGCCACAGTACCCTATCCAACTTCTCATAAGTCGGAGTGGGCAACAAATTGGCCCATGTAAATTGTCTACCGGTGAGCTCAATTTCTCTCAAATTAAGACTCTCGATAATCATGTTGAACATCATAGACCAACGTCCATAAAAATTGTCATTGTTCTTTTCATCTCTCCTCCAAATGATATTAAAGTCTCCATCGACTAAGATTGGCAAAGTTTCATCTCCACATATCCGCACTAAGTCGGCTAGAAAATCTGGTTTCAGTACAGGTTGTGCTGCCCCATACACAGCCACAAGAGACCATCGGACCATCCAATTTTGATCTCACCCGAAACTTGACCGCAAAATCTCCCCGAACCATGTTAAGCACCTCAAGTGTTTCACAGCGAACCCCTAGTAATATCCCACCGGACCTTCCTCTAGGAGGTAAGACGTGCCAATCAAAATCAATTCCTCCGGATAGAGTTCCAAGGAACTCTGAGGTAAAATTATCTCATCGTGTTTCCAAAAGCGCAATAAAATCTAAATGCTGCTCTATCGTTGTCTCAGCCAAGAACCTACATTTAGCCAAGTCAGCTAGACCTCTGCTATTCCAAGAGATTCCTTTCATAAGTCATCATGGAAATTTTTCTTAAGCTTAACCCTAGCACTTCTACGGACCGCCGAAGTAGGATAAAATTTTCTTTTCCAGGGTCGCTTGGGCTTCTCCCCATCACCCTTCATGACCGTAGGGTCGGCAAAACACGAGACAGTGCCCTCCAGCATTAGAGGCTCTACAGTGTCCATAGTCTCCAACCCCTCCTCATCTTCGGTCTCCTCACTAGGCAAGAGATTATTGCAAATGTTTTCAAGGGCTACAATTCCTAGATTGTTTACGTCATCGTCATTCATAGGTTTGACTGATGCGAGGTTTCGAATTATTTCAGAAGCCCGCTCTGCTTCTAAATCTAAAAGATCATTAAAAGATTTCGCTACCTCCTGTTCATTTGAACCCAAAGTTATTCCTAAGTCATTTGCCTTATCAATAATTTCATGCTCGGTGAAATGCATAATTGAACAACTATTATCAAAAGACATAACTGTAGTTGCCTCGACATCTCGAAGCATGGCCGCCCTCTTGGCGCGCGCTAACTACAGGTCATCAGCATCTGGTTGTCCCTGGATCCGGTGGCTGACATGCCTGCCAGCCGTGACCGGATCCGAGATCCCACCAAAGGCGACAAGCTCCTCCGTAGTCCTCTCCCGAGGCGTGTGCTCCCCACTCCGACTCCCTTCCCTAGCTGCCGGTGAAGAAGGGTAAGGCAAAGTCGAGCGGGTATCACCAGCCGAAGTGGTGGGAGAAGGAGACCGCGGAGCCACCTGCTCGACAGTCTCATCCCTTCCCAAATCACCAGCGCGGCGCGAAGATGACGTCGGAGAAGAAGATGAGCGGGCCACCTGCCCGTGCTCCTAGCCATGCTGCCCAGGCCTGTCCCTGCGGTGAGGGAACGAGGCGGGCCTCCAGCCCGTGCCTCTCCTCCAGATGGCAAGGGGCCGTCGCGACCGGGCTGGGGTTGCGGGCCTCCTGCCCACCACCCCCCACCCACCAGAGGTAGACCGCTACCCAACGAAACCTGCGGCCCGGGATCAACCCTCTGAGACAAAAGAGCCTCAGGCGAAACAACATCAAAGGGTGTCACTGGCGGTAACTCGAGCTCCTCTGGATCATCCGTCTCAACTCTATTACTCCATAACCGGCTAGGCGCATACCACGCTCCAAACGAACCAAACTGAAGTGTGTTCATCGGTGTCGTGGAAGATGACGCCTTTTTGGCCGATGTATCCGCCTTACCCTGCGAGTCCGGCTCCTTAGCCGGCTCCCGTGGTGTGCTCTCAGGCCCCTTGTCCCGATTCCCGGGCGCACCATCACCCTCAGTCGTATCCATGTCCTGAAGCTCATCTCCCTCTGAGGTATCAGTGTATCCTCAATCTCAAGCTCTAGCACGTATGTGATCCCGGCATGTGTCCACTTGACCACATCCGGTACGAACTCCAAACTGAATACACTGACAAGTAACCTCGCTGCTCCATGTGCGCGAGTAAATGGCATGTCAACCCGTTCCGTCTTACCAATGAGGGACCCCAAGCTCCAAGCTACCAGGAAGTGATTAATATATTTGCGCGGTGCACCATAAAAACGAACCCAGAGCTTCTCTAAAGGTGTACCCTCGGGCTCCTTCTCCTGCCACTTATCAAAGGCCATAATAATATTGGTACTCTGCACATGCCAAACTTAAGAATATGCAACTGATCCTCCTTAGTGGGAAAATCAACCTTGTAAGTCTGGGTCTCCAACTTGACAAGGTCCCACTGGTGGTTGCCTGGTACTAGGTCCTGTAACTGTCGTACAATCTGTGCCTCTGTCAAAATCCCATCAGTAACCTTGACAACAGCGGGGAAAGAGCTTTCTTGCACATGCGTCATAGGTGCCACATCCGGTGACTCAAAAACATTAGCTCCTGACAGCAAACTCCATAAATATTGACCACCGGCTTGGGGCCAGAAAGAAGCGGACAGTCACCGGTCACATGCTGCGATCTACAACAGTAATCACATAATTCTGTGGTACACTCTGCCACAAAATGCCCCGGCTCGCCACATCTATAACACGGCAACTTCTTCTTCTTAATAGCCCACTTTGATAGCTTCTTGATGTCTACTATGCAACATTCTCCTTGTAGACGTTGTTGGGCCTCCAAGTGCAGAGGTTTGTAGGACAGTAGCAAATTTCCCTCAAGTGGATGACCTAAGGTTTATCAATCCGTGGGAGGCGTAGGATGAAGATGGTCTCTCTCAAACAACCCTGCAAGCAAATAACAAAGAGTCTCTTGTGTCCCCAACACACCCAATACAATGGTAAATTGTATAGGTGCACTAGTTCGGCGAAGAGATGGTGATACAAGTCCAATATAGATGGTAGATATAGGTTTTTGTAATCTGGAAATATAAAAACAGCAAGGTAGCAAGCGATAAAAGTGAGCGTAAACGGTATTGCAATGCTAGGAAACAAGGCCTAGGGTTCATACTTTCACTAGTCCAAGTCTTCTCAACAATAATAACATAATTGGATCATATAATTATCCCTCAACATGCAACAAAGAGTCACTCCAAAGTCACTAATAGCGGAGAACAAACGAAGAGATTATGGTAGGGTACGAAACCACCTCAAAGTTATTCTTTCCGATCAATCCATTGGGCTATTCCTATAAGTGTCACAAATAGCCCTAGAGTTCGTAGTAAAATAACACCTTAAGACACACATCAACCAAAACCCTAATTCCACCTAGATACTCCAATGTCACCTCAAGTATCCGTGGGCATGATTATACGATATGCATCACACAATCTCAGATTCATCTATTCAACCAACACATAGAACTTCAAAGAGTGCCCCAAAGTTTCTACCGGAGAGTCAAGACGAAAACGTGTGCCAACCCCTATGCATAGGTTCATGGGCGGAACCCGCAAGTTGATCACCAAAACATACATCAAGTGAATCAATAGAATAACCCATTGTCACCACGGTTATCCCACGCAAGACATACATCAAGTGTTCTCAAATCATTAAAGACTCAATCCGATAAGATAACTTCAAAGGGAAAACTCAATCCGTTACAAGAGAGTAGAGGGGGAGAAGCATCATAAGATCCAACTAAAATAGCAAAGCTCGCGATACATCAAGATCGTATCATCTCAAGAACACGAGAGAGAGATCAAACACATAGCTACTGGTACATACCTCAGCCCCAAGGGTGAACTACTCCCTCCTCGTCATGGAGAGCACCGGGATGATGAAGATGGCCACCGGTGAGGGATCCCCCCTCCGGCAGGGTGCGAGAATAGGGTCCCGATTGGTTTTTGGTGGCTACAGAGGCTTGCGGCAGCGGAACTCCCGATCTCTTCTGTTCCCCGAAGGTTTTAGGGTATATTGGTATATATAGGAGGAAGAAATACGTCAGGGGAGCCACGAGGGGCCCACGAGGGTGGAGGGCACGCCCAGGGGGTGGGCGCGCCCCCTGCCTCGTGCCCTCCTCGTTGATTCCCTGACGTGCACTCCAAGTCCCCTGGATTGCTTCCGTTCCAAAAATAACTTTTCCGAAGGTTTCATTCCGTTTGGACTCCGTTTGATATTCCTTTTCTGTGAAACACTGAAACAAGGGAAAAAACAGAAACTGACACTGGGCTCTGGGTCAATAGGTTAGTCCCAAAAGTAATATAAAAGTGCATAGTAAAGCCCATAAAACATCCAAGATGGATAATATAATAGCATGAATACTTCATAAATTATAGATACGTTGGAGACGTATCACTTCTCACCATCACGCTTATCTGGAACCTTATCAGAACCTCCGTCAGCGACCTTAACAACCCCGGTACTGGTCACCGAAATGCTGACCCCTGCCAAAAAAAAGGCGCAGACTATGTCTACAGCCACCTCGGGAAGAACAGGTGCGGCCGTCTGCACCGTAGCAGCAGGTTCGGCATGTGTCACTGCAGCCGTAGCAACAGGAAGTGGAAGAGGCCGGGGTGGAGGCGGGCGCCGACCCCCTCCTCTCCCGCCTCAAAAAGTACGGTGAGCTCCCTGTTTATACCGATTGGTCGGTCCGGCCACCCCCTCGACAAAGTTGCCGGGAGGTCCTTGAAAACCGCGACCTTGTCTGCCGCCATTGTACTATCCAGAGCCACATCCATCGCACGACGAAGAGCCACGGTGTTGACCCTCGCCGTACGCATCGTATCCATCATCACCACACTGTCCGTATCGGTTGTAACGGAAGCCGTCACCACCGTAGTTCCGGCCACCGCCGCCATAACCATCACGACCAGGGCCATTGCCCCGCCCGGCAATGGGGGCACCACCCCGCCCTGCGCCTTGGGCGCCGTCCCGCCCTACTGCTTGGGCGTCGCTCCGCCCGGCGACATGGTCGCTGCCCCGCCCGGCGACCTGGCCAGTCGGCGCCTCCGGCTGCCTCACGGCGGCCCGGCCCGGAGCCGGGGCCATGTTTCTCACTGGAGCCGGGGCTAGGGGTGCAACCCCTTGCTTGGCTGGCGGCTGGTTACCACGCCCCGCCATAGCAGCCGGTGCACTCGGCGGCCTGACTCTCCTTGCGGCGTGCCCGACACCGAGCGAAGGGAACCCGAGAATAGCTGTTCGACGAACCCTAGCGGTTTGGGTCGGAGGCGGATCAATATCTCTATCCAGATGATCGTCTCGGGGTGAAGCATAAGTTACGTAAGAAGGCTCCGTTACGTGCATCCCATGCTGGGCCACATACCCAGTCATGTCCGATTCCGCACCGGCCCTATCAGCCTCAGGCCCAACTTGGCCCAATAGCTAATTCAAATGTAATAGCCTGGCCGCCCGGATCTCAGCCGACCCAACGACCGCCGGCGCCGGCGGCTGCGCCGCCGCCCGTCCATTCCGTTTCTTCTTTCTAGTGAGTCTAGTCCAAGAATCCGGCAACCAGAAATCTAATAGAGTAAGTCGCGCAAGGCATACCTTGGGAATCGGACCCTTCCATGGCCGGATCGCGGACGGTGCCATTCTTCGGTAAACTATCCGGCGAACCAACTCGATTTTGTCTTCAGATCGTAAGCCTTGCCGTGCCGGATCGTCGATCGAAACCACGACATCGATAATCATAGCAACGTCCTCCTCCGAATACCCTAGATTGAAAGCCTCGCAAATCACATCCGATGGCGTTGGTGAAGACAACTCCGGCGAGCCGCCGGCGATCTCTCCATCCTCATCGTCCTCGTCGTCAGTCTCCGCGAGCGACCAGAACCTGCCGCCGACCCGCCCGCTAGGGGCACCGGAGGCGGCCGCTCGGCCTCTGCACCAACTAGGGATGCATACGGCCATTTTAGTATGAGTACCAAGATAAACATGGTCCTCAGAATTTTTTAAATGAGTATCAAGATAATTTTTGATGAGCGGTTTCACCACACACCAAATTTGATCCTCAATAAATGGGGGAAAACCATTGTGCATCACATGTCAATTCTAGGAATTGAACTCGGATCGTTATGCTGCACAACCGCATGCCTAACCACTAAGCCAAGGCTCTCTTTGCATTTAAATTTAGATTTAGATTTAAATTTAGACTTCACCGGGTGTATGTAATCTGAAATCTCTTCAGAGGTTAAGTTTACTACTGTATGCCGAGAAAGTATCTCCTGGAAACCACTCACTCAGTGGAAACATGGACCGTTGGATTTGAAACTTGTGTTGTTGATCAAACCTTGTATTTTTACATACTACTGCCCGCAGGACTGGTTATTATTTTGCACAAATTCCCGGGGTGTTTCTATAAAATGCACGGAATGGGTTGGTGGAAGAAACAACCCTCAGATCATAAATCCAACGGCCCATGTCTTGGTTTCCATGTTCCCACTGAAACTCAGGTTTTCAGGAGATACATTCTCACTGTATGCCCATTCAGAGAGTATGAAATCCGTCATGTCAACAATGCATTCAAATGCAACCAGAGGTTGTGTTTTTCTAGATAATAACGGAAGACAAAATCATAGCTTCCGATGATTCAAATAATTCAAAATCAGTACACATGTTGTAGTGGGTCCTGTAGCCGTGATTCGTCGAAACCCTTTAAAATAGTTTACTGAAGAAAAATGACATCCTAATTTACTGGTTTCTAACTTTGTAATAAAGTCTTTAACAATGCCACCACCACCGACAAGGCGACAATGTTGGATAGAAGCAAACTTTCTTTTGCACCAACGGACAATGGATTTGCGAGATCATCAATTCCTCCATTGAGGAATAAAATGAGTGCAAACTGGAAATCTACATATTTAAACTGAAGGATTGACGGGTGAAAGTATTCTTCCATTAAACTCAAGGATTGACGGTAATAAGATTTCCCAAGTAATGTTCTTCCATTAAAAGTGCAAACGGGTGAAAATGTTATATGTGCATCAACAAATTGCAAGTCACCCTTTTCAGAAATCAGACTTAGACAAAAGAAAATCGCAGGCGACTTGGGATTAGTAAAACAATTAAGGAAAAATTCATGTGTTATTTATCTGAAACTCTTTATTAGAGGAGAACACAATGTGTTAGCCAGATAATTTGCAGAACAGACGTTTCTCCAAAAAAGAATTTGCAGAACAAATGGAGATTCAACTGCAATGTCACCTGATAACTCACAATTCCCTTCATTACTGATTAATTATTTGGTAAGGTTGCACATAATGCAATGATAGTAGGATGTAATCATTTTGAACATGACAAGAAAACTAAATGCCAGAGTACCATTGCTGAAACAAGAGAGGTAAATGGTTCCCAACGATATGTAAGCTAGTACTACCAACTTGGTGGTTCCCAGTCCATGCACTACCGGTAGCTTAGCTAGCAAAGCATAATTCACAAGCATCGAGGATCAATCAAGAATCAACCATCACTGAGCTGAGGCATCGATCGAGCACTTGGCAATCAACTCCTTGACAAGAGAGTGGAAGCTTGAGCGCAGATTCTCGAAGTCGTCGCCGGCCATGGCTGCCGTCAGGTTCTTCGGAGAGCTGAGGAAATGGAAGCATGCACCTTTGAGCTCATGGCAGTGGTGCACCTCAGCCAACGCCAGGATGCTCGCCGCCGTGCCCGCCGCGATGTTCTTGCACAGCTTGTCCTCGCAGATTAGCTTGAGCCTCTCCATGCGGTACTTGTCCGCCGCCACGAGCAGATGCTGGGCCATGGCGAATTCCTCTCCTTCCGCCGTCTCCGGCGGCCACGAGTCCGTGTACACGAAGCGGAGCAGCGCCCTGAACACACCCGCCTCCATGTCGGACACGCGGACCGCGCCGGCGCCGGTGCTCTCCCTCATCGAGCCGAAGAGCTCGGCGCTGAAGACGGGCGACCGGGCCGCGAGCAGGCACCGGTGCGCCGGGAACGTCTCGCCGCCGACCTCGAAGACGACGTCGGCGCCCTTGTCGGCCGCGAGGAGGTCGCCGAGCTGCTGGCCCAGGTCGGACGGGGGCACGGGGATGGATCCGAGAGCGGGGCCCGGCGGCAGCCCCTCCTTGGCGCGGAACTCGTTGAGGACGATGATGTCGCAGCGGATGGTGAAGGAATCGTCCTTGAGATGGCTCGATTTCTCCAGGGCCTTTCTCTTGACGAACTTGGGACATTCCCAGACATCAAGGCGGACGGGGGCCTCCACCTTGCCGTGTCGTTGGTTCGAATCCCGGCTGGTGCGCGCACGAATTTTTTTTCCAGCCGGTCCTTTTTCTGGCAAACAAGGGGTATATACGCGATTAAATAAAAACTAAGGGTCTTTTTCGTGTGTCGTATATTGAAAAAATATATACATATGTAGACAACGTGTATTAAAAACTGTTTAATATATATAGGATGAATGTTTTTATAATACGAAAAAAGTTCAGTGTATTTAAAAAAATGTTCATCTTATATTTAAATAATATAATTGTATATTGAAAAATGTTCAATATATATAGTAAACAATGTGATGGACATTTTTTTTCATATACGATACGCTTTTATACGATGAACTTTTTAATATATTGCAATGAATATCTTTTTAATTATACAATGCCATAAACATTTTTTAATACAGTATAAATATTTTTAGTGTCGTATAACATTTATTACAAAATATTTAATATACACATTTTTTAGTATCACATAAAAACGGAATGGCCCAAAGTATAAAAAGTTGCACGTGTGCTATACGAAGCAAATGTTGCAGTAGTGCAGCGGCAGGGAGTGCGCGGATTCGAATACGGGTAGTATTTTTTTTAGTGTCGTACAAAAAACGGAACGGTTGAGGCAAGTGGTCTAACGGTAGCGAGCGCATGTTGCGAACAGATCGGCGGGCAATCGCACGTTTAAATTTTTATTTTGTATTTTGTAAAATACAAAATCGGCCAATGTATAAAAGGACGTACGCGTGCAATATCACACCATAGGTGCTGTAGCGCAGCGGTACCGAGCGCACTCTGCGAAAGGCAGGTCGACGGTTCGAATCCTAGCTGGCGCGCGCGCGTTAAATATTTTGTCGGCAGGACCCCTCCCTGGCTAACCAGGGATATATAGGTGATTAAATAAAAACTCAGGGTGTTTTACCAATCTGTGAGTAGGTGTTAAAATGTGGTACTAACATGCAATTAATTCGGAACACGAGGAGGATGAGTCCTTTCTATTTCGGGAAAGGTTCGGGATGCTTTTCACATGGGCTTACCTATGCGGCCTGGCCGCTGGTTATAGGATACTCAATGGGCCTTACAGCTTTCTCATTCTCAAAACTAGAGATGGCCCTAAAAAGAAGGCTGATGCGTAGGCTGATCCCCGCGCCGGATCAGCCGCCTCTCCAGCCACTCGATCGGTTCATCTGAAATCGTCACCAGCCGGGGGATCCATGGAGTCAGCTTCCTTTTTTCTGCTTTGGCAATTGGGCCCATGGGACCTAGCTAGCTCTTAAAAAAAGGCTAACACGCTGTTGTGCGCAATTCTAGAACAACTTAACCTAGCTAGTTTGCTTTGCATGAATCATTTTCTCTCAGACTTACTGTGTATGGGTGCAGTAGCTTGGTAAAAAATAAAAGAAAATGCTATGCGCCAACCGGTTGGTCTTTTGAACAGCCAGCCGTCACATAGCCGTCTAATTTATTTTTATTTTTTGATAAAAGATACTTCCTCCGTTCCATAATATAAAACGTTTCTTGACACTAGTGTAATATCAAAAAATGTCTTACATTATGGGACGGAGGGAGTAGCTCTCT
>NC_057802.1:89668377-89793107 GCF_018294505.1 Triticum aestivum
GGTTGCAACATGACTCATGTTGCGCTCGAGGATTTTGTTACAAAGATGTTGCGACTACAACTTGGGAGATGTTGCGACGGCCGCAATGTCGGCGATGTTCACTGCAACATGAGCGATGTTGTGCGAGGACGATCGTAACTTGGGAGATGTTGCAACGGCCGCAATGTTGGTGATATTCACTGCAACATGGGCGATGTTGTGCGACGACGACTGTAACTTGGGAGATGTTGCGACGGCCGCAATGTTGGCGATATTCACTGCAACATGGGCGATGTTGTGCGACGTCGACTGTAACTTGGGAGATGTTGCGACGGCCGCAAAGTTGGCGATTTTTTTGCGGTGGTGAGTGTTTGCAACGCCCGCCCAGTTCCAAACCTCCCCGAGCGCACCATCAGTTGTAAACGGTGAGTGCAACATGACTTGTGTTGCAAACGGTGATCGCAGCTAAATAACTAATGTCAACAACCAATTGAGTGGTTTTCGATCGCTTTGAAACGTCAAGTGTTTCCTTGCGCTATTTCGTGCGGCCGACTTTGCAGCACGACAGTCTGGGTTTTCCGTTGATTGCCTTGCAACGTCAAGCATCCGGCTTGCAGCATTCAACGTCGCGTGATCGACTTTGCAACACAGCAATCCTAGTTTGATGTCGATTGGTCTTGGACCGTCAATGTGTCCACCTTCAGCATGCAGCGCCATGAGGCGGGCTTTGCAACATGACCGTTCGGTTTTACAGGAAAAAAAATGGTGGACGAATGGAACATTTTGTATGCCTTCATCAGTACAAGTAGTCATCCAACTTTGCAACACCACACGTCTAGTTCGTAAATTAGGGGCACCCTCTCGATGTTGTTTATGATCAACCGGGTGTACATAATTTGGCAACTAATACAAATATACAACTGCTCAATCTTTGTACAATAACAATAACCATGGTGTTAATTCTCTAAATGCTAGTGGTGTCTTGTGGTTACTCCAACTGGCAATGTGGCAGCATATTATATTAGCATGTGGAGCGGCGGTGGAGATCAAAAGAACACATGCATGCAAAAGGAATCTAGCTATGGCAGCAAAGGGGCACACTCGTGTAAAAAGGTCAGGGACCAGCACATGTAGTTCAAAATGAACATAGACGAAGGGAACCCAGGGGACCAGAGTGCACCCGCGTCAAAATCGTGATTAGAGTAGACGATCTGACGGCCCAGCGCTGCGACGCGTCCGTCAAATCCGACGGCTCGGGAGGAGGCTTACGTAGATAGAAAATCAGTCGGTTGATTCTAAGAGTTTTCCTAAAAAGAACCCCTTAGAGATGACGAAATAATTAGTTGAGGAGTACTCGTTGCAAAGATCACTCCAACTTCCCATGTTGCGACAAATGGCGCACATGCAGCGCGTCACTTATCGCAACTTGAGTTTTTTTCGTAGATTTGTTTATTCAAAACGTTTTATCTCTCAAACCGTGCGTCCAAATATCAAATCGCTTTCACCGTTGGATTCCTCGCATTGAGATCTTCAAAATAGATCCCATGTTGATAGGTTTTTATGAACTTTTTTTCACGCAAAAACCGGCCAAAAACCGAACCGGGAGCATGGGTTTTTCCCTTTCCGAAAGAGGCACGCCCGTGCCTCTCACGAAATCACAACCGTGTCTCTTGTGGAAGCAAAACCGTGACTCTCGCGGAAGGAAAAAAGAAGAGAAAACACGTTTTTTTCGTTTCCGAGGAGGCATGGCCGTGACTCTCGCGAAAGCACACCCGTGCCTCTCGCGGAAGCAAAACCGTGACTCTCGCGAAAGAAAAACAAAAACAAAAAACGCATTTTTTTTCGTTTCCGAGAGGCACGACCGTGACTCGCGAAAGCACAACCGTGCCTCTCGCGGAAGCAAAACCGTGACTCTCGCGAAAGGAGAAAAAACAGAAAACGTGTTTTTTTTCGTTTTCGAGAGGCACGGCCGTGACTCTCGTGAAAGCACAACCGTGCCTCTCGCTGAAGCAAAACCATGACTCTCGCGAAAGGAAAAAAATAGAAAACGCGTTTTTTCCATTTCCGAGAGGCACGGCCGTGACTCTCGCTAAAGCAAAACCGTGCCTCTCGCGGAAGCAAAACCGTGGCTCTCACGAAGGAAAAAAAGAGAACGCATTTTTCGTGCAAAAAAAATTCCAAATTTTTTTGTCGAAAAGCTAAGAAAGACCGGTGAAAAACCAAAATGTCGAAAAAACTCGAAAAAACCGTTTAAATAGCCGAAAACGCGTGCGAAAAAATAAAAAAATAAAATCCGGAGGGAACGTCCAGAGCGCGACACGTGGCGAGTGGCTGAGAGCGCGTCAAATGGCGCTGATTGTTGCAAGGCTCCCGAAGGAGCGCTCGTTAACTAGTGGCTCCCTAGAGATGACACAACAAGCACTAGTGTCTACTCTTTTTTCTAGAAGAACACCGTGTCACTCTTTTTTTTGATAATTTCACCAGTGTCACTCTTTTTTTAGAAGAACACCGGTGTCACTCGTTTTTAGAATTTCACCATTGTCACTCTTTTTTTAGCGAAACTAGTGTCACTTGGTTTTTTGTTTTTGAGAAACTCCAATGTCACTTGGTTTTTTGTTTTTGAGAAACTCCAATGTCACTCGTGTCACTCGTGTGAGGAGGTAGGGGGACGACTGGTATCCTGTCGAAGGGCATTTGGCCGATCTTCATTAGAAGGAGAAGAGAGGATCATACAAAAGAGTATCACAGTTTAGGAGCTCGTGAACTGTTAGTACAAGATGCCTCCCCTAACATGCGGGGCAACACCAAGCACCTCTAGCTCCCCAGATCGGACACACACCCTGCCGACCTCCATACTCCTATGTCCTCTCTGATGAGGTCTAAGACTCGATCAATATCACACGCAGTTTGCTGAAAAATTCTAGCGTTCCGCTCCTTCCAGACCCTCCAGTGAATGAGGATGACAATGGTATCGAAGTTCCGGCGTGCATGCTTTGGAATAGCCCTTCTCGCCTCCAGCCACCAGACCTCGGTGCTTCCAGAACTACTGTTAGGCGTTGGGAAGCTGACGCCGGACCATTGCTGGAATATCATCCAGAGCTGTTGCGTGAAACGGCAGAGCAGAAACAGATGCGTGCAGTCCTCGGGAAACATTAAGCAGAGCGGACAGTGGTCATTGGACGGCCACCCACGTCGCTGGAGATTATCCGCCATCAGACACTTCCTCTGTATAACCAGCCACATGAAAAACTTGCAGCACGCAGGGGCTTTTGACTTGTTACAGGCAAAACTGACTCCGGCCGTGAAAAACATCTTGTATGCGCTGTTCACCGTGAACTGATGATGCTCCGTCAACCTCCACACTAGGTGATCCTCCGTTACAGCAGATAAGGTAGTAGCATGAGCAATATCCCAGACCAATAAGTATTGCGCCAAGGCCTGTGTTGACAGGCCACCTCTGATGTCCTTGATCCACCTTCGATTGTGCAAAGCATCTTTAACTGACAACTTGGAGTCTTTCACGAAGGAAAACAAAGCAGGGGCCAAGACCGCGATACTCCGTCCCCCTGGAGCCCAGTTGTCTGTCCAGAACCTTGCAGTCGCGCCATTCCCGAGCGCTACCCGACATGCCGCATCGAACATAGCAGCTGCATCCTTGTCCTGCTGATCCGGAAGCATTTTCCATGGTCGATTCCCTTGTCTCCAGCCCAGCCAAAGCCAACGGCATCTCAGTGCAGTCCCAAAATTCTTCAGATTGAGAAGGCCGAGCCCGCCCCATTCTTTTGGTCTGCAAACTTTGGCCCAAGGGACCAAACAATGCCCTCCATTGATGTCCTCCTCTCCTTTCCACAGAAAACCTCTACATCTTCTGTCAATCATCTTGAGCGCCCAAACCAGTAGAGGGAAGACTGACAGAAAGTGCATCGGTAGGGCCATTAACACCGAACTCGTCAAAGCTAGTCTTCCAGCCGGGGCCAGCAGCTTAGGTTTCCAGCCTTTCATCTTACTGGAGAATCTGTCAATCATCGGGAGAATATCTTGTCTCTTTAACCTGTATATTGATAGTGGCAGCCCCTGGTATTTTAGGGGAAAACTAGTATGCTGACAGCCAAAGAAGGCGGCGATCTCCACGGCTCGGTTCTCCTCGCATCTGATGCAAGTGATGGAGCTCTTAGCAAAATTAATCTTCAGACCCGAGGCCTCCCCAAAAAGTTGCAGCATGTCCTCGATCACCTGCAGGTCTGAAGTCGCTGGAGTGAAGAACAAAACTGCGTCGTCAGCAAAAATAGATGCTCTCGGTATCCTGTTATTCAGACCAAGGCTGGCCAGCAGGTTATTGCGCCCGGCCCAATCAATCATGCCTTGCAACGCGTCGATGGCGAGGATGAAGAGGGCTGGCGACAGGGAGCTCCCTGCCTGACTCCCTTCCCCAGGGCGAACGGAGAGCTGGTTTCGCCGTTGATGAGCACTGAGGAGGACGCCGAGCTTAGAAGACCGCATATCCAGGAACACCACTTGCTACCAAAAGCCTCTGACCTTCAAGATATCTAAGAGAAATTCCCAGGAAAGACAGTCGAATGCCTTGGATATATCGATCTTCATCAAAACCGACTGTTTCTTCTTCCAGTGTAAAGTTCTGGCCGCGTTTCTTACGAATTTGAAGTTCTCATGAATACTTCTACCTGAAACGAACGCGCTTTGCACACTAGATATGATCCCCGGCAGCATCGGGGCCAGACGGATTGCCAGAGCTTTGCCAAAGATTTTGGCCACACCGTGAATTAAGTTGATAGGCCTGAAGTCGGTAATCTGCATTGATTCTGCTTTCTTTGGCAACAGAGTGAGTATGGATGTGTTCAGCCCACCAAAGGAAGAGAAATGGCCCTGGTGCAGTGCCCCCATCACTGCCATAAAGTCATGTTCAATGATCTCCCAACAAGTCTTGTAGAAAAGACCTGAAAATCCATCCGGTCCCGGGGGGCATGTCATTCACCACCTTCTTGATCTCCTCACTGGAAAAAGGAGCCTCCAAGTCGCGTGCCGCTGCCGCAGATATCTTGACAAGGCCTAGATAGTCTAGCTTCAAGATCTTGTGTCTAGCAGCTGGGACACCAAGCAGATTTCGATAGAAATCGTGCGCCATCTCCAGTTTCTCCTCCATAGAGGACGCCATCTGGTCGCCAGCTTGAAGACATGGGATGAGGTGCTTCCTTCTGCGTCCATTAGCTTTGAGGTGGAAGTATTTGGAGTTAGCATCCCCCTCTCTCAAATCTCTGATTTTGGCTCTCTGTCTCAATCGGATCCTTTCCAAGGATGCGAGGGCTAGGCACTTGCCTTTCAAAAAGGCTCTCAACTTTCTTTCTTCAGCGGACAGGTGTCGTGACTCTTGTGCAGTGTCCAAGAGAAGAATCATTTCGTTGGCTATCTGGGATGACTGGTATCTTGGGTTGGCTGGGCTCCTACAGTACTGGGCCTCTGGTAAGTTGCTCTGCCACTTTTATTTCTCTGTTGTTCATGTTTTTATTTTATTTGCCTCTGATATGAATTCAATTAGAGGTTCAAATAAAATCCAATCTTCTGAAATTTTAAATGGAACTACAGTGGACCAATTCAAGGCTACACCTAAAGTTTCAGGAATTTTGATTTTTTATTCCATTTATATAGCAGAATATAAACCTAGCCAAATACAATAGTGATTTAAATTCAAATCCCAACATAATTCTTCTTAAAACTTTATAATTTTCTGGAAGAATCTGATACTTATTATAAGCACTTGCCAAGACTTTTAGGGTTTAACAGGTCGTTTTGGAAAAATTGGATGAATTTTTGGGTTTTTAGCCTTTATTTAATTTTGAGGCTTTGAATTTCCCTCAAATCTTTTTTTTTGAATTAAATATGATGCATGAATGCTCTCTAATATATTTATTACATTACCCTAGGCTAGGGCTGTGACAATACTCCCTCCGTTTCTTTTTACTCCGCGTATAAAATTTGGTCAAAGTCAAACTACACAAAGTTTGATCAAATTTATACGAAAAAATATGGAAATCTATAATATTAAAACTATATAGTACGAAAATACATTTCATGGTGCATCAGATAATATTTATTTCATATTGTGAATGATGATATTTTTTAATATAAAGTTGGTCAAACTTTACAAAGCTTGACTTTGACCAAACCTTATATGCAGACTAAAAAGAAACGGGGTGTACATCACAGGCTGAGGTATATAATGCAAATGTTATTTAGTCATTAACATTACATCTGATTGCAAGTTAATGATCTTGCAATTCAGTGGTACTCAATTGGAGGAAGGCAGTACAACTAGGATTCTTATCCCTAACTAGGCAAACAACCTTCTTTGCATGCTAAATGTTGTTTAAATACATCCATCTAGTAGACCTGTCAAGAGCTAACAAGGGATTGTACACCATATTAACACCGTTTATGTATCCCCTTCTAGCCGCTTCATCAATCGAATTTGGTTTCTTTGCAAGTCACTGCCTTCTAAAAGATTTAGGATACACGGCAGAGATGGTAAACAAATTTGGAGTCGGTCGCGGAAACGTAGGGACGCTGACTGACATGCCTGCTGCCACCATGGCAATGGAAAAAACCGCAGCTTAACTTCTTGTTACCACGCCATGGTAATTAGTGTATGGTGCATTTTTGGGGGTAAGAACTTTGGTGCCGTTCAATTTTTGTCATTTGTATGTGTTGCCGGGAGACCTGAATAACCTGAGGCCGCCGGTATTATTTTAACTGGGCATTTCTCTTTACAGTACTGAATGGATGAAGTGATAATTTGAGACAAGCCATGATCTCACAAGCTAGCATAGCACTCAACAGGTGGGTTTCTCCTATGTGTTGCCCCTGCTGCTTCAATTGAAATTTAGATTAGACTTCGCTGGGTGTATGTAATCTGAAATCTCTTCAGTGATTAAGTTCACTATGCCCATTCAGAGAGTATGAAAATCCATCACATCAACAACGCATTCAAATGCACCCCAAAAAACGCATTCAAATGCAATCAGTGGTCGTGTTTTTCTAGATAATAACGGAACACAAAATCATAGCTTCCGATGATTCAAATAATTCAAAATCAGTACACATGTTGTAGTGGTCCTGTCGCCGTGATTCATTGAAAACCTTCAAAAGTACTCCCTCCGTATCAAAATATAAGACGGTTTTGTAGGCTAAACTGGCCTACAAAAATGTCTTATATTTCAATACAGAGGTAGTAATAGTTTACTGAAGAAAAATGGCATCCAAATTTACTGGTTTCTAACTTTGTAATAAAGTCTTTAACAATGCCACCACCACCGACAAGGCGACAATGCTGGATCGAAGCAAAATTTCTTTTGCACCGACAGATAATGGATTTGCGAGATTATCAATTCCTCCATTGAGAACTAAAATTAGTGCAAACTGGAAATCATACACAATGTTGAACTCAAGGATTGACGGTAATAAGATCTCCCAAGTAATGTTCTTCCACTAAATGTGCAACCGGGTGAAAATGTAATGTGTGCATCAGCAAATTGAAGTCACCCTTTTCAGAAATCAACTCAGACAAAAAAATATCACAGGCAACTTGGATTAGTAAAACCATTAAGGAAAAATCCATGCGTTATTTATCCGAAACTCTTTATTAGAGGAGAACACAATGGGTTAACCATATAATTTGCAGAATAGACGTTTCTCCAAAAAAGAATTTTCAGAACAAATGGAGATTCAACTGCAATGTCACCTGATAACTCACAATTCCCTTCATTACTGATTAATTAATTGGTAAGGTTGCACATAATGCAATGATAGTAGGAATGTAGTCTTTTTGAACATGACAAGAAAACTAAATCGCCAGAGTACCATTGCTGAAACAAGAGAGAGCATGCATATGTAGCTAGTAAGTAGTAGGAGTAGCTTGCAAAGCATATATAATCAATAAGCATCCTAGGATCAATCAATAATCAACCATCACTGAGCTGAGGCATCGATCGAGCACGTGGCAATCAACTCCTTGACAAGAGAGGGGAAGCTTGAGCGCAGATTCTCGAAGTCGTCGCCGGCCATGGCTGCCGTCAGGTTCTTCGGAGAGCTGAGGAAATGGAAGCATGCACCTTTGAGCTCATGGCAGTGGTGCACCTCAGCTAACGCCAGGATGCTCGCCGCCGTGCCCGCCGCGATGTTCTTGCACAGCTTGTCCTCGCAGATCAGCTTGAGCCTCTCCATGCGATACTTGTCCGCCGCCACGAGCAGATGCTGGGCCATGGCGAATTCCTCTTCTTCCGCCGTCTCCAGCGGCCAGGAGTCCGTGTACATGAAGCGGAGCAGCGCCTTGAAGACCTGCGCCTCCATGTCGGCCACGCGCACCGCGCCGGCGCCGCCGCTCTCCCTCATCGAGCCGAAGAGCTCCGCGCTCAAGACCGGCGACCGGGCCGCGAGCAGCCAACGGTGCGCGGCGAACGTCTCGCCGCCGACCTCGAAGACGACGTCGGCGCCCTTGTCGGCCGCGAGGAGGTCGCCGAGCTGCTGGCCAAGGTCGGACGGGGGCACAGGGATGGATCTTGGCGCGGCGGCCCGCGGCGGGTCCCCATCGGCGCGGAACTCGTTGACGACGATGATATCGCAGCGGATGGTGAACGAGTCGTCCTTGAGATGGTCCGATTCCTCCAGGGTCTTCCTCCTGACGAAATTCGGGCACTCCCAGACACCAGCTTCGCCGGCCTCCACCCTGCCGAGCTTCAGCGGCGCGGGCTTACGGCCCCAGCTCTTGAGAAAGGAGAGCGCCTGGTTCTTTTCCGCCTTAAAGCGGAACTGGACCTGCGCGCGCACCTCTCCGGCGACGTCGTCGTCGAGGACGAGGTGGAGGGAGATGTGGCCCTTGTGCGACGACGGGTCGCCGTTGGGGTAGTACTGGATGGCCCAGCGGCGGCCGCCGACGGAGAAAGGCTGGGACTTGAGGAACTCCCCCGTGGGCAGGGTGGCCTTGGTGATCGAGTAGCCGTCGATCTTCAGGTGGTGGCGCCCGTGCGTCGTGTCGGCCACGATCTCGGAGGCGCTGGACGACATTGCGGCGAGCCTCTTGCGTATCGCCGTGCAGAGCTAGTGGGATTCGGCAGGGATGGAGCGGGGAGTGGAGACTGGAGAGGATGGAGGAGGCCAGAGGAGGGGAACGCGAGGACGACGACCCTTTCTATTCTGGGAAAGGTTCTGGATCGGGACTCTTCTACAACACGGGCCTGCGCAATTTCGTTCGAGGAAATGGGCTTTGGCACCTACTGTTACTCAATGGGCCTTACGTTTTCCTCGAAATAATTCAAATGATGTTTTTTTCAAGGATACGTCAAAGTTGACATATCGAGATCATAGATAGAAGGCGCCAAGATGGCGATACAATCGGTTACATATAGTCCACGGCCGCATGGGCCAACACACACCTCATGCTAATTACTCGCTACTATCCAACCTATCTACCCTATCCGGGAGCGATCCCGGCTGCCGTAACAGCGACGCAGCCCTCCAGTTCTCTCCTTCCGCGTTGATCCGCTCGAGCACCACGTCGACGGAAGGCAATGTGCCGTTGAAGACGACGTCGTTTCTGTGCTTCCAAATAGTCCATGCCACCAAAGTGATCACCGTCCAAACTTCCTTCCTCATCCTCATCTCTATGCCCAAAGATGTCCACCATTGAACTAGCTTCGCTCCATGAGTTGGAGTCCATTGGGGTTTTCCCCAATTGTTTGTGATGGCCGACCAGACCTGTCTCGCAAACACGCATCCAAGGAGTAAGTGGTCAATCGTCTCTGGTTCCTGGTCACATAGTGGACATGCCGGTGGGTGCGGCATCAAGCGTCTTTGCAGCCTGTCAGCCGTCCAACATCTCCTCCTAGCGGCGAGCCACGAGAAGATCTTGCATGTGTTCTGAGCTCGCGACTTCCAAATTTGTATAGCGCCAGCAACTTCTATCCGGCCAGCGAAGTGTGCATGATAAGCAGAACGTGCAGAGAACCTTGCATCAGTTCCCCACAACCAGGTGATACTGCCCTGCACCCCCACCTCCACCTGGACAAGTAGCATCCGGTCCACCAGAGTGAGAAATTCTTGGATTGCCTCAGCGCCCATATTCGGCGGCACGTCATGCCACTAACCTCCCGTCGTGGGTTTGTCACGGCAGATGTCCTAGCGAAAGGACTTAGTCGTGGAGCCATTGCAATGGGTTAGCTTAAAGGGGTTAAAACGGACAAAGGACATGAGGGTTATACTGGTTCGGCCCCTTGCCATGAAGGTAAAAGCCTACGTCCAGTTATGGTGGAATTGCTGTGGTCTCGAGGATCGAGGAGCGGAATCGCTTTACCTAGATCTCGAGTTGTTGTTTCTTGTCCTTGAACCGCCGCCGGGTCGTGCCTTTATATACACAGGTTGATGCCCGCCGGCTTACAGAGTCCCGATGCCGGTTTATACACATACCGGCTCGGTCTCTACTTTGTCATACCTTACAATACAAGTCATGTATTACATGGCGGTTTATAGCTATAGGCCCTTAATCTACCTTTGGGCCTTGGGCCTTCGAGTCTCTGTAGTGAACCGCTTTATTCCTTGTCTTCATGGGCTTTAAGTATAAACAATCCATTATGGGGATAACCCGGCTTCCTTGGCCGGTTTACACCTAGTACCAACATTAGGCCCCAGATTGATTTGAACTGGTTCATGTCAATCTCCAAAACCTTGAGAAAATTTCTTCTTCCATATCTTTGCATAAATCTTGTAAACCGCCATGACGTCATCATCCAGAATCATAATAAACCGCCATGACGTCACCTGTTATTTTAAATGGTATATTCCTCACCTTCATTAATGAGCCTCCGACAATCGAGGCGACAAATCTGTCACATATCCATTTGTTAGGCTCCTCGATTCTTGCGCTTGACCCTTATCCTTTCGTCTTTATAAATACGGTCGAGGGTCCTTTCCATTTCCCCCCTTCTCTTCGTCTCCTTCTTCTTCCTCGCGACGTCTCAGAACCCGAGCTCTGCCGCCGCCGTCGACCTTCGTATCTGCATCAACCAAGGCCGCTGCATCAACCTGATCGAACCAGAGCAACGCGGCGCTCCTCCGCTGTTCCGCAGCACCGGTGAGTTCATTTCCTTTTCAACCTCAGATCTGCATTAGGGTTCCGCCGTTCGTCAGTGTTCTTCCCTGTTCGTCTTCTTTCTGTTCTTAGATCTCATAACTTGATTTGCAACTGATAGTAGAAGTAGGCGATGATAGTCCAGCGTCCTTTGCCAACCTCAGAAAACACCTTTTACTGCCTGAGATCCAATCAAACAAACGTGTTCTTCCACTGCCACCATTTTAGGTTAAATTTATTTCCTCTTTTTAGAACTGTGGCAGATCCAAATTTATACCGCCGATCTATGAAATCTGTTTGCGCCATACTTAGAAATTTTTGTAAATCTGTAGCCTCTATACCATTGTGGGCGGTTTATCCTTTAAACTTTGATAACTCATCATATACCATTAGCCCTCTGTTAAACCGCCAACCTGCTTTAAATGCTAGAATCCAGTTTAGTACACCCAAATGCTTGAAATATCATCGTCTTCCATCATTGCACCGGTTTGTAAGTTGTAACCATGAACTTTAAACCGGATATCGTGCCTTTTTCCAGCTTGTCACCAGAAATGGCCAAACAATTCTGTTCCTGTAATTGGGTTCCTTCCCGGGTTACGGAAGCGCAGCTGGCTGGTTGTGTTGCAACGGGCGCTTTAGCAAATAAAGACACTATCCATCGGCGAGTCCCCGGTCCAGAATTTCCTCCTAAACCCCAAGACGGAGAAGTTATTGTATTTGCTGATCACCTGAGCCGAGGCTTCACTCCTCCCGGATCAAAAAATTTCCGTGACGTGCTCGCCGACTTTCAAATCCATCCCCAAGATATCGGTCCAAACTCCATATCCAATATTTGTGACTGGCAAGTATTCTGTGAAGTGTACCTGCAAGAGGAACCTACTGTTGATCTGTTTCGGGATTTCTTTTATCTAAACCGCCGTACTGAGTTTACGGATGGCCCCAATACTGAACTAGGCGGGGTTTCAATTTAGAAGAGGAGAGATGTTGATTTTCCTCATGCCAAGCTTCATAGTCATCCTAAGGACTGGAATCAGACTTGGTTCTACTACCGCAATACAGCCCCAGCCAATGAAAATCCTTTGCCGGGTTACCGTCCACACCGGCTTACCCAAGCTCATCCCTTTCCTCAACGGTTGACCGCCCAAGAGCGAGCAAAATATGCCCCTCAACTGGCAAAGCTCAGAGCCCTTGTTGCAAATGGGCTGACATGCGTGGATTTTGTCCGATGCTGGGTTTCATGGACCGTTTTACCTTTAAGCCGGCGGTCCGGTTTAATGTGTGAATACATAGGGGATCTGAAAGACCCGCAACGTCATATTGACATCTAGCTGAATGATGATGAAGTCACCGAAGCTGTTAAAAAGATGCTTAACGAGCCAATAGATGTATGCAGCAAAACCGGGCTCAGTCCTTTCTACGCTGCCAATAAACCGCCAAAGGTATAAGCTACCGTATTTCTGCCTTTATCCATCCTTTGTTAAATTTCTCCTTTGATGACTTACTATTTGTCTATGCAGGCCGATGATCCATTCTGGAAGAAAAAATCACAAGATAAACCGGTAAAGAATCCTCGGCTTAAGACCAAGGCTTCAAAAAAGCCTATGAAAAGAAGGAGCGTTGAACCGTCCGAGCCCATTATTGATGATGCTCTGGATAATCCAGATTCAGAGGTAGAACTTGACTCTCTCGGTTCATTTTTTATACACCTTATTGACAATGATCATTATCAGGATGAAGCGGAAGCCAGCCATGCTGATGAGGTAACTATTCTTTCTTCTGATTCTGATCCTGTGCCAGTACCAAGAATCCGTCGAGCCATTCGGAAAGTAAAATTTTCATGCCCTCTTTCTTATTTGGATCCGCACTTTCTTTCAAAGATGCAGCAGCATGAAGCTCGCCGCACAACTCAACATAGCGGCCAAGTGGTGACCTCCTCCGGTTTACCAAATTCGCCGGCTCGCAAACTCCGCCAAGAGGTTGCTGATATTCCTGACACCCTTTACCCTAAGGCGGGTTACATCCGATATCCTCTTAATCCATCTGACTCAAATTATCAGGGAACTTCCCATTCATCTTCCGGTGAGTCGTCAGCGACACAACTTCCTCCTCTGAAAACCGTCCCTGGGTAAGCATAACATACTTTTAACTTTTTGGTCTTGTATTATATTGTCATATTGATCTTCATGTCTGCTCTTTTCCAGTGCTAAAGCCAGACCAAGCAAGAAGGCCAGATTGAATAGGCCAAACGATCATGAATCGGCTACTCAGCCGGAGAAAACCCCAGAGGCTATTGACCCAGAGGCTAACACTGTTATTGATGATCTGGAACCTCAAGCAACCGACACGCTTGTTGAACCGGTAGAAAATAATCCAACAAGCCCGTCAGCTGATCCACTAAGTCCAAACGTTGATCCGCCGAGTCCGGCTAAAGCATCCGGCAAACCGCCAAGCCCTGCCAAGACTACGGACGACGATGTTGTCGTAACTGGCCTTGGTTTCAGCTCCCCTGGTCGTCCTGTCGCTTTATCAAAGCATAGCGCCAAAGAAGAAATTTCTGCTATGGACAAAGGGAAATGGAAATCCGAGTTATCCAACTATACCAACCTCAGCGCTCAAGACCTTCATTCTGGTTTTTTAAACCGACTGTATACAAGCCGCGACTTTGAAGCCGGTTTAGTAGGCCTGATGAAGGAGCGGTATGAGGTAAATGTCACTTTTCCTTGGCATAAATATTCCAATAGTCCTTTTGTTAGAACTGGTCTAACGTATCAACTCCAGTAGCCCCCAAGGGCCGGTTCGTAACATTGGTTTGACCCGGGCCTTGAATCGATATTTGCATTTTGCTGGTGTAGCCCCCATGAACCGGCTTATATCTTTTTAGAATGAACCGGTACATCCTATTAATCTCACCACTTATAATGATAACTATCCATCTGAATCTGAACGAATACACATTAGCCCCCAAGTGTCAAGTAGATAACTTGTTATGTGCTTGAGACTTTAAATTAATAGCTGATAAGAAGCAATCCGCATTAGCCCCCAAGTGTCAAGTAGATAACTTGTTATGTGGTTGGGACTTCAATGTTGTAATGCTAACTTATTATCTGTATTTTGTAGGCTGAGTTGTCCAAAAAAGACTTACAAATCACAGATCTCCAAGGAAACATCAAGTCTCAGATTGACGAAACTTGCAAAGTTAAGAGCGAGCTGACCACTGCTTTAACAACCATGGAGCAGCTGAAGGAATTCTTCAAAGGCGAACGGGCAGATTGGGAAACTGAAAAAGCCACCTTGTTAAAGCGGGCAGAAGATGCGGAAAACGCCCTTAAACCGGCCACAGAAGAGCTGAGCAGCCTGAAGTGGCAGATTGATGCCATGACCTCTGCCATCTTTGGTAACAATCTCTTCACCAATATGTAACAACACCAGTTATAAAAACTTCCGGTTTAATAATAATTTGATCCTTTTGCAGGTAGCCGTGTTACTCATCTTGGTGCAGATATGCGCAAAAAATTGAAGGCCGTCTATACTTTGGTAGAGCAGCTTTATACCGGCGCACAACAGGCCATCTGCACAGCTTCCAATAACCATCCGCCCCCGTCGCTAATCAAGGAAACACTGGAAAAATTGTCTATGATGCCTGCCCGGATTGTGGAATTGAAGAAATCCGCTGCTAGGTCCGGTGCCGTTACTGCACTGACGCGCGCCAAGGCCTGGATCTCTGACCTTGATCCGGAAGATGTTGGAAATGGTTACCCAAGCCAAAAAGAGGATGGTTCAGATTTTAACAATGACGATCTCTGGGCTATCACAAGAGAGATGCGATAACTGGCAAGTAAGTTGGCTGAAGATACTAACTTGTCAATTTACCAGAATGTATATGATGCCAGCGGCAAGCGAATAAGTGCTCCAACTTATGACGTGGAAAATCTGATCCCGCCGATCCGTAAGCACACTTACGCTCTTGATGTTGAACCGTCTGATCTTATACACGACGAAGCTGTCTTTCAAGCCTTAACATGAATTGATTGGACAACTATTGACTTCCAGCCACTGGGTGGAGAGAAGGAGGATGAACCGGCGCAGGAGGATCCGCAACCTTCACATCAACCTGAGGCAGAATCATAATTCGGAAGCTGGTTTAACTTGTGCTTATGGTCCTCCTTGTGAGAAACAATCATTCTTTTGGGCAGTCGAAGCGCCTTGTAATAGGCTAGCTTAAACAACTGATCTGATATGCCATCGTGCATACTTGTTGCACACAATATTGTTAATCCGTCATGCTATATTTGCTTATGATCTTTATTGGTTTTATACAGCCCTGTTTCTGCATAAAACAAAATGAAAACTGTCCTGGCGGTTTACCGCCGGACGGGTCATAATGCCCAATATATAGCCAAGGTTGATATCCATAGCTTTAAATAATGAAATATGAAACATATCATACCTGTGATATTGAATCACTTTGTTGGTTTACCAACATTCTTGTAATAAGGGTGACGACCCAAATACTAAGTATTGATAACTCAAACCATGTTATGCTGGTATACAATAAGTGATGCCGGGTTATGATAAACACCGGATGATCATCCTGGCAACTTATAGTTAACTCCAGGCCGGGTTAAATAAACACCGGTTTATACGGATGACTTATAGTCAGGCCAGGCCATTGGACGCCGGTTGAGCTCAAAAACTTTAACAAGGGAGAAAAACTGACCAATAAAAAATCAGAGAAAAAAACTTGTAGTCGAGGCTTTTTAAGGGCTGCCAGGCCCAAATGCGAGGCTTTTCATGGGCTACCAGGCCACTGAGTTAAACCGTTTTACAAAGCCTTTTAAGATGGTCCTCAATCTTTAACCAATCGCCGGTCTATCATTGACAAGTTCAGGGTCATATGCGATTGACTTGTCAAGTTGGCGGGTCATACCAGGCTTACCTGGGCGGAGTGACTTACTTAATGAAGGCAGGTTAACCCGGGGTTTTAGGTGTATACACCAGGCTTCCAAGCCACGCCTTGATAGCCTATTGCAAGTGTAGATTTCTTTGTTCATTGCGATAGCAAAGAATCCCCAAGCAACATTTTGAGCTGTACTCAACAGGTGCCTATGTTTGAGTTGTTCTTGACAACACTCTTTGGCCCCTAAGTAATGGCATTGCGCCAGCCAAAAGGTGTAGCTATGGTTGAACACAACCAAGCCCCCAAGTGACTTACTGTCGTGGCTTTTGAGCCAGCCAAGAGGTGTAGCTATGGTTCGAATACAACCAAGCCCCAAGTGACTTTCTTTTGTGGCCTTGAGCCAGCCAAGAGGTGTAGCTATGGTTCAAGTACGACCAAGCCCCCAAGTGACTTATATTGATAGACAGCTGTAGAAGCTGAATCAAAGGGTAAACCGATGTCACTTTACAAACAGAAACCTCCGTGTAACCACTCATGATATGAGAAGAACAGCAGATACCCCGCTTTAGCTGGGGCTCCGGTTTATTATATTGATCATAATATATACATCGTCAAAATATGTACATGATAGGAGCCCATGGCTCAGGTGTAGTAAGGCCGTAGATGAGCTATGTTCCACAGCCGGATCGTCTCCTCCTCTGACTTGCGTGAGTCTTTATGCTCTCGAACATCGATGAGGTAATATGATCCATTATTCAGATTCTTGCTGACCACAAAGGGCCCTTCCCAAGGCGGGGATAACTTGTGCATCTCGGTATGATCTTGGATAAGCCGGAGCACTAAGTCGCCTTCTTGAAAAGTTCTGGTTTTAACCCGGCGACTGTGATAACGCCACAGGTCTTGCTAATAAATCGCCGAGCGAGCCGCCGCTACGTCCCGTTTCTCATCCAATAGGTCCAACGCATCCTGGCGTGCTCTTTCATTATCTGCTTCAACATAAGCTGCCACTCGTGGTGAGTCATGACGAATATCACTTGGAAGGACAGCCTCCGCTCCATAAACCATGAAGAAGGGTGTATAACCCGTAGATCTATTGGGGGTGGTGTTAATGCTCCATAAAACGGAAGGCAATTCTTCAACCCAACAACCCGGTGTCCTCTGCAAAGGAACCATAAGCCGGGGTTTTATCCCCTTCAAGATTTCCTGATTAGCTCTCTCCGCTTGACCATTAGACTGGGGGTGGGCCACTGAAGACACATCAAGACGGATGTGCTCTCTTTGACAGAACTCCTCCATAGCACCCTTGGAAAGATTCGTGCCATTGTCTATTATAATGCTGTGTGGAAAACCAAAACGGAATATCACCTTCTTCATAAATTGAACCGCTGTGGTTGCATCACACTTGCTAATTGGCTCTGCCTCCACCCACTTGGTAAATTTATCAACCGCCACCAAAAGGTGGGTCTTCTTATCCTTAGATCTCTTAAAGGGTCCAACCATATCAAGCCTCCAGGTTGCAAACGACCAGGTAATTGGAATCATCCTCAGCTCCTGAGCCGGAACATGAGCCCGGCGTGCAAACTTCTGACAACCATCGCACCTTTTGACCAAGTCCTCAGCATCAGCATGAGCCGTCAGCCAATAGAAACCGTGACGAAAAGCCTTAGCCACCAGGGACTTTGAACCGGCATGATGACCACAATCACCTTCGTGAATTTCGCGTAAAATTTCACGGCCTTCTTCAGGAGAAACACAACGTTGAAAAGCCCCTGAGACACTGCAATGATGTAGCTCGCCATTGATAATAGTCATGGACTTGGAACGCCGGATTATCTGCCTGGCCAGAACTTCATCCTCTGGTAACTCACCCCGGTTCATATACACCAAATATGGGATCGTCCAATCCGGGGTGACATGAAGCGCCGCCACCAACTGAGCCTCCGGATCAGGAATAGCTAAGTCCTCCTCCGTGGGTAGCTTGACCGACGGGTTATGTAAAACATCAAGAAAAACATTGGGCGACACCGGTTTACGCTGTGAGCCCAACCGGGTTAAAGCGTCCGCCGCTTCATTCTTTCACCCGTCCACATGATCAACCTGATAACCCTTAAAATGACCTGCCACAATATCCACCTCTCGACGATACGCTGCCATGAGGGGGTCCTTGGAATCCCAAGTACCAGAAACTTGTTGAGCCACTAGGTCCGAGTCACCAAAACATTTAACCCGGCTTAGATTCATCTCCTTAGCCATCCGAAGACCATGGAGCAGGGCCTTGTACTCAGCTGCATTATTAGTACAAGGAAACATCAAGCGGAGAACATAACAAAATTTGTCACCTCGAGGGGAAGTAAGAACCACTCCAGCCCCGAGCCCTCCAATTGCCTGGATCCGTCGAAATGAATCGTCCAGTATGTGTTATCCGGTCTGTCCTCCGGCGCCTGCAACTCTGTCCAGTCATTGATGAAATCCACGAGTGCTTGAGACTTGATGGCCGTGCGAGGCATATATTTTAATCCATGAGGCCCAAGCTCAATAGCCCACTTAGCAACCCGGCCAGTCGCTTCTCTGTTCTGGATGATATCTCCCAAAGGAGCAGAACTGACCACAGTAATGGGATGGCCCTGAAAGTATTGCTTCAGCTTCCGGCTCGCCATAAAAACCCCATATACAAGCTTCTGCCAATGTGGATATCTCTGTTTTGACTCAATGAGCACCTCACTGATATAATAAACCGGCCGTTGAACCGGATACTCCTTTCCTGCCTCCTTGCGCTCCACCACAATAGCCACGCTGACAGCCCGGGCATTAGCAGCCACATATAACAGCAATGGTTCCTTGTCAATGGGAGCAGCAAGGACAGGTGGTTCGGCAAGCTGCCGCTTTAGAGCCTCAAACGCTTCATTAGCCGCATCACTCCAGACAAAGTTGTCCGTTTTCTTCAGCATTTGATATAAAGGGATGGCCTTCTCCCCGAGACGACTTATAAACCGGCTCAACGCTGCAATCCGGCCTACCAGTTGCTGAACATCATTGATGCACTTCGGTTTAGCCAGTGAAGTAATAGCCTTGATCTTCTCCGGATTAGCTTCAATGCCCCCGTTAGACACCAGAAAACCCAAAAGCTTGCCTGCTGGCACACCAAAAACACACTTGGCCGGGTTGAGCATCATCTTATAAACCCGGAGGTTATCAAAGGTCTCCTTTAAGTCATCTATTAATGTTTCCTCCTTCCTGGACTTCACCACAATATCATCCACATAAGCATGAACGTTGCGCCCAATCTGGTTATGAAGACAATTCTGAACACAACGCTGATAAGTTGCCTGGACACTCTTGAGCCCAAAGGGCATAGACACAGAGCAGAAGGCTCCAAAGGGAGTTATAAAGGTTGTCTTCTCCTGGTCCTTAACTGCCATCTTAATCTGATGATAACCTGAATAAGCATCCAAAAAACTCAAACGCTCACAACCCGGCGTAGCATCAATGATTTGATCGATATGGGGGAGGGCAAAAGGATCAGCCGGACACGCTTTGTTCAAATCCGTGTAATCCACACACATATGCCAGGTGCCATTCTTCTTAAGCACCAGCACCGGATTAGCCAACCACTCCGGATGAAAAACTTCAACAATGAACCCTGCCGCCAAGAGCCGGGCTACCTCCTCACCAATGGCCTTACGCCTCTCTTCATTGAACCGGCGAAGGAATTGTCGGACCGGTTTAAACTTGGGATCAATATTAAGGGTGTGCTTAGCGAGTTCCCTCGGTACACCTGGCATGCCAGAAGGCTTCCATGCAAAGATATCCCAATTCTCATGGATGAACTCGATGAGCGCGCTTTCCTATTTCGGATCCAGATTTGCACTGATGATGAACTGTTTGGATGAATCGCCGGGCACAAAATCAACCATCTTAGTCTCATCAGCCGATTTAAACTTCAAGGCCGGATCATGCTCCGTGGTCGGTTTCTTCAAAGAAGTCATGTCCGCCGGATCAACGTTGTCCTTATAGAACTTCAACTCCTCTGCTGCACAAACCGACTCAGCATAGGCCGCATCACCTTCCTCACACTCCAAAGCGATCTTGCGGCTTCCATGTACTGTGATGGTCCCTTTATGACCCGGCATCTTGAGCTGTAGATAAACATAACAAGGTCGTGCCATGAACTTTGCATAAGCCGGCCGTCCAAACAGGGCATGATACGGGCTTTGGATTTTCACCACTTCGAACATCAATATCTCTGACCTTGAGTCATACTCATCTCCAAAAGCGACTTCTAGAGCTATTTTAGCTACCGGATAAGCTGATTTGCCAGGCACCACGCCATGGAAAACAGTGCTCGACGGTTTAAGATTCTTATCTGTCAACCCCATACGACGGAAGGTGTCATAATATAAGATGTTGATACTGCTGCCTCCATCCATGAGCACCTTAGTAAACTTATAACCTCCAACCTGAGGCGCCACCACCAACGCTAAATGACCCAGATTGTCAACCCTGGGCGGGTGATCCTCTCGGCTCCAGACAATAGGCTGCTCAGACCATCGCAAATAACAAGGCACTGCCGGTTCAACCGAGTTCACCGCTCGTCTATGAAGCTTCTGATCGCGTTTGCATAAGCTGGTGGTGAAAACGTGGTACTGTCCACTATTCAACTGCTTTGGGTGACTTTGGTATCCTGACTGTTGCTGCTGCGGTCCCTGTTGGTTATAACCACCCTGGTTGCTCTGATTGCCTTGATTGCCATGTCCACCCTGATTGCCTTGGAATCCTGAACCGGAGTTGCCTCCTCCATAACCCGTCCCATAGGACCCGGATCCTGAACCGCCGGATGGTCCATGATCATTCCGAAAGAAATCTGAATTTTTGAATTCTCGCATGATATAACAATCTTTCCAGAGGTGCGTGGCTGGTTTGTCCTGCGTTCCATGCTTCGGGCAGGGCTGGTTCAACAGGTAATTCAGGCGCTCTGGATTAGGACTGGGCTCTGCCCTTCTTGGGGGCGGCTTTCCTTTACGATGCTGACCATTACTCTGTTTATTGGTATTAGCCACAAAATCTGAATTATGGTCTGCTTTCCGCTTACCATTATTATGGCCCGTTGGGTTATGCTGCTGCCCCTCGGCATTGCCGCTCTTCTTTCCCTTCCCCGGTTTGTCATCGTCAGACTTGGGGTCCTTGGTATATCAGAATCAGCATACTTAACCAGAGCAGCCATAAGTGTTCCCATGTCATTGCAGTGACGCTTGAGCCGTCCCAACTTCAACTTTAAAGGCTGAAACCGACAATTACCCTCCAATGTTATAATCGCCGAGTCGGCATTGATGCGATTCGAAGAATGTAAGATCTCTGAAACTCGGCGCACCCAATGGGTTGTTGACTCACCTTCTCCTTGGACACAGGCGGCTAAGTCCACAATTGACATAGGTTGCTTGCACGTGTCTTTGAAGTTTGCTATAAACTGGGCTTTTAACTCAGCCCATGACCCAATGGAATTAACTGGTAGGCTCTTCAACCACGTGCGAGCTGTTCCATCCAACATCATAGCAAAATATTTCGCGCAGGCCGCTTCATCCACATCTAACATCTCCATAGCCATCTCATAACTCTCAATCCATGACTCGGGAGGCACATCAGCGGTGTAATTAGGCACCTTACGGGGGCCCTTGAAATCCTTCGGCAGCCGTACATTGTGCAAAGCCGGGACGAGGCAGGGCACCCCCCAAGAGCTGAAAGTAAGGCCTTGCTCTATGGAATCCATCGGACGAACTGGAGTGAGCTGACGGTCCTGCGCTGCTAACTCGGTTTCTCGACGTGCTCCATTGTTCACCACATCCTGAGCATTTGCCCCACCACGTGCCGGATCAGGTCCTCGAGGAGCGTCTCGGTTCCGCGCACTGCTTGACACAGCCGGTTCATCGATGTGCCTGCTATAACTCCGGCTTGGGCGTGGGGTTGAATGAATTCGGTCTCGGCTATACGAATAAGCCTGCTGCTGCACCATAGCCGTTTGAAGAAGATCCCTAGCACGCCGCGTCTCAACCGCCGCTGGGGATTCACTTCCATTGGAATAGCAGCTAATCGTGATGCAGCGGCGATCATATTATCCAAAGGGGTGGAGAAGTGACCCGGCGGCGCCGGTACATACTGCAGCAGGTTATGGGTCCGTCGAGGGGGATCCGTCACTCGTGGCTGATCCGATGCTCCGGCCTCGGCGTCTCAATCCGGTTCACCGCTGCCGGATTATTGGTTCCCGCTCCTGGCGTACCAAAGAGATTCATTGCCTCATAAACCGGTGGTAGTCGTGACCGGTGCCTTCTCCTTAACACGTCGTTTGAAGCGTTCTGATCCAACAGGAGCCGATAATTTTCCACCTGAATCCGCTGTGCTTGTGCCTCCAAAGCGGCCCGCTCCGCGGCTATCCTGGTATCCTCAGCTGCTAAGTCAGCTTTTGCCTGGGTGATCTGATCTTTCACCTTCGCAACTTCCGCATTATGTGCACCCTGATCCGCCGGGTTAACCTCCGCCATCAGCGTTGCCAGCACATCAAACAAATCAGATAGAACCTGCGCTGGCGGTCGCACAGGGCCGCTGTCGCCGCTGCTAACCTGGAAATCATCGCCGCCGCGGTTGAAGAGTGGAGCGCTGGTTGCGTGCCGGCCATGAAGATCGCCACCCGGTTTGGCAGGTCGAAGGGGTCCGGAATACTGTCGCCATCGGAATAGCCCCCGAACTGGCCATCTTGCAATTGGTACAGTGACTCGGTCTCCCCGGTGGACGACTCGCCATCTGAGTAGACGACGGTCTCGCCATCGGACACCGGTTCAAGTTCCGCACCATTGATGAATCCTACGGACGCACGCTTCACGGCGGGCTGAACCCGGGCAGGGCTTGCACGCTGAGCCGTCTCGACGAGGTCGGTGCAGATGTCCGGCTCAGGGCCCGGTTCGCCGATCTTGCTGATGAAGACGTGAATTCCTCCAAAGGGGACCCGGTACCCGTACTCGATTGAGCCGGCCTCGGGGCCCCAGCCTGCGTCGTTGATGTAGAGCTTGCCGCGACGACTCTTGGTCATCCGGCCCACGGCGTATCCCTTGAGCCCTTCAAAATTGCCATTCAAGAACTCGAAACCATCGCGGGATAGCCCCACGGTGGACGCCAACTGTCGTGGGTTTGTCACGGTAGATGTCCTAGCGAAAGGACTTAGTCGTGGAGCCATCGCAACGGGTTAGCTTAAAGGGGTTAAAACGGACAAAGGACACGAGGGTTATACTGGTTCGGCCCCTTGCGATGAAGGTAAAAGCCTACGTCCAGTTATGGTGGAATTGCTGTGGTCTTGAGGATCGAGGAGTGGAATCGCTTTACCTAGATCTCGAGTTGTTATTTCTTGTCCTTGAACCGCCGCCGGGTCATGCCTTTATATACACAGGTCGACGCCCGCCGGCTTACAGAGTCCCGATGCCGGTTTATACACATACCAGCTCGGTCTCTACTTTGTCATACCTTACAATACAAGTCATGTATTACATGGCGGTTTATAGCTATAGGCCCTTAATCTACCTTTGGGCCTTGGGCCTTCGAGTCTCTGTAGTGAACCACTTTATTCCTTGTCTTCTTGGGCTTTAAGTATAAACAATCCATTATGGGGATAACCCGGCTTCCTTGGCCGGTTTACACCTAGTAGTAATATCCCCAACACCTCCCGGGACCGCCTGTCCCACAGTTCTCACCTTGATCGCATTCCTCTTTGCAACGCTGAACAGGTGTGGCATGGTATCCTGTATGCGTCCCTCTTGGAGCCACCAGTCCGTCCAGAACAACATGGATTGACCGTCCCCAATGGTGCATTTGGTGGCTGCCTTGTAAATAGCCATCGAGTCTGACAAGACTTGTATGTTGAATTCTGGCCATGGCCTATCTGTATCCGTCCTAGCCAACCATGGCCATCTTGCTCGAAGAGAGGTGTTGAGTAGACGTAAGTTGGGCACCCCAAGGCCACCATATTCCTTAGGCGCACAAACCCGATCCCAAGCCACCAAGCACTGTCCACCGTGAACATCTTGCCGTCCCTTCCATAAGAAACCTCTACAAATCTTGTTGGCTGCTTCAATTGTTTTGACTGGAAGGTCTATGGCTATCATAGCATGAATTGGCATTGATGCGAGGGTGGCTTTGAGTAGTTCCAGCCTTCCAGCTCTATACATCCTTCTTGCTTGCCACGCGGGGAGTCTGTCGGCCATCTTGTCAACAATATATTGCAACTGGACAGCCGTGATCTTCCTCAGGCTTAAGGGGAGGCCCAGGTAGCGACATGGCCAACCCACCACCGGGCAGCCCATCTCATCATTTATCATGCGACCTACTCCTTTGTGCATCTGATGGGGTGCGCAGAACACTTCGCTAGGTTTGTGCGAAGCCCAGAAGCCACTCCAAAGTCCGTGAGTATCAAGTTACAGGCCCGAATGCTTTGGATGTCCGGTTTGATGAATGTTACCACATCTTCCGCGTAGATGGAAGTGCGGTTTCTAGGACCCGTAGGGGCCAACAGCGTCAGAACGCCGGTGTCGGCCGCATGGTTGAGCAAGGCATGTAGGCTACTCATGACCATGACGAAGAGAAGAGGGGACAGAGTGTCCCCTTGCCGGAATCCACACTTGTTGTAAATAACCTCGCCCGGGACACCATTGATCAAGATCCATGTCGAGGAGGAGGCCAGCAGACCGGCCACCCAAGCGATCCATTTATCTCCAAATCCCAAGTGGCATAATATTTCCAGCAGAAAAGCCCAATCAGCTGTGTCAAAATCCTTTGTAATATCCAACTTTAGCATCACCACCGGCCTCTTAGTCGATTGGATCCACCGTACCATGCCTTGCACCAACATGTAGTTGTTGTGCAGACTACGCCCTTGGATGAATGCGCTCTGGTGAGTTCCAACAATGTTTGGCATCTCGGTAGCCACCCACAAGGACATGACTTAAGCGACAAGCTTTGGGAAGCTATGAATCAAACTGATCGGCCCGAAGTCCTTGATCTCAATCGTCGTCGCGGATTGGGGCAGAAGCGTGACAAAGGCCTGGTTTATGGACGTCAACCCTTGAAAATCCATCCTCCCAAAAGCTCCAAAAGCTTCCATGATATCCTCTTTTATGATACTCCAACAGGCCACATAGAATCTAGCCGAGAACCCATCCGGCCCGGGCGCCTTGTCTAGGCCTTGCGCCCACACGGCGTACCATACCTCATCTTCGGTGAAGTGATAGTCAAGATGCTCCAACTCTCTGTGCGGCAGCCCAAGCTCATGCAAGTCCAACGTGAATGCCCGATCCGATGCCTCTCCTAGAAGATTAGCGAAGAATGAATCCACGACCTCTGCCATCTCATCATAATCGGAAGTGATTACATCTTCCACTTGTAGCTTGGAGATGAAGTTTTTGCATCTTCTATGGCTTGCATACGTGTGGAAGAACTCAGTACATGCGTCCCCATCCTTGAGCCAAAGGACCCTAGAATGCTGCCGAGCGATTGAGAGTTGTAGGGATGCCAATCCGAGCAGCTTCTACTTCATCACGCGCCTCAGATTGGTCTCCTCATCAGTCAAAGGCCTACTTTCCATGACAATATCAAGCCGCAAGATAACTTCCGTAGCAATGAGCAGTTGCTGCTTAATACTGCCAACGTAACAATCGCTCCAACTCGCTAATGCTCTAGCCGTGGCCTTCAGCTTTGCCGCCAGCCGCTTGAAAGGGTTCCGCTCCCCGGTTTCGCTCGTCCATGCCAATCGGACCACATCCTGGAACCCATCTACCTTCATCTAGAAAGATTCAAAGTGGAATCTTCTCCCTTGCCGCAGGTCGGTGTCGAGCACAAGATGTAGGGGGCAGTGATCGGACACCCCAGTACTCAAGGCCGAGAGGAAGGCCGCTGGATGTGCGTGCTCCTAGTCCATCGAGACGAGAATCCGATCCAATTTCTCCAGAGTTGGCAACCGTCGCTCGTTAGACCACGTGTACCTCCTGCCGTTGAGATAAAGCTCAAGAAGCTCGAGATCATTGATGCATCTTCTGAATCTGCCCATCATGCGGCGATTGATTCTGTCATTACTTTTCTCCTCCGGGTCCTTGATGAGATTAAAGTCCCCTGTGAGCATCCAGGGACTTGCATGTAATTCTCTAACGTCTCGGAGCTCCTGCAGAAAACCCACCTTCTCCACCTCCTCCTGTGGGCCATACACCCCCATGAACCACCAACCATGCTCGCCAAATTGGATCCATGTTGTTACTGTGTTTTCTGTGACGTGTGGATTTGACATTTGGGCATTAGACGATTTGCATGCAAGGAGCACACCACCACAAGTTCCTACTGCTGGCACGTAGAAGAAACAGTCGAAGGCGGGGCCAAGACATTGCTGAACCAGTTGCAGGTTCATGGCTTGCACCTTCGTTTCTTGCAAACATGCCACACTCGCGCCCGAACAGGAAATAAGATTTCTTATTGCGTTTCTCTTCGCCGGGTTGTTAATACCCCGGACGTTCCACACCACTATGGTTTGATTTGGTTCCGCCATGGAGAGGGCCTACACACACTACCAACCTGGGGATTAGCACTAGAGTGCTGCCACGTCGACGGTGTGTCCAAGGGGGAGCACATCCGCCTGCCAACCGAACAGTCCTACAATCGCTGTGATATGCTCTTGTTGTAACGGGCGCGAGAACGGGTCCAAGTATGCCTGCATCGCTTCCTCTCCAATCGTCTCTCCTTCCCGCGTGATGCCCAACTGCACCATGAGCGTGCGCTGTTGTTGCTTCATAGAAGCTCCTGCCGCCAATCTCCCTCCAATCCTAGTGCTGCGACATACATGGGGTGATGGGGTCCTTTTCCTCCTTTTGTTGTGCTCCACCTTGGGCCGGCACAACACAGGCGATATGGCCCTCTGGCACTTGGTTCTGAACCGCTCAATGGACCCCATCTCATGCCCTGGCGTCTGTGGCACCGCATGTGGTGACCCACCCTCATATAAGCTAACCAGAAAAGTTTCCATCTCGTACAGCCCTCGAACTAGCGAGCAAGACCCACTCAGCACCGCTCGGCTGGAGGTCCACGAGAAAAAGGATCCCGCGGTGTTGTTTGAAATAGGAAACAAGCCAGTGGGCAGAGGGGATGGAAACCTCTGGTAATCTGTCGGGATCCGTGTCGACATCCGTCATTGGCCCTCATCTTCGCGGGGCCAACCGCCCGAGAACCATGCGGGACAGGTGTCCAACCGTTGTCCGTTGTCCCCTCCTCCAACTACCTCGGATCCATCTCACCAGCCACCACCATGGTCAAAAGGTGGGGGGCTGATCCTCTGGCACCACCCTCCTTTCCGCGTCATCCGGTGCTGCAGTGTGGGGCACCACCCCACTTTCAATATTGCCCCCGTTCTCGGCACTCTCGCCGAGCACATCCGCTTCCTCGCCATCTCCGACCGGACCATCTCTGGCTCCGCCGTCCTCCGGCCATGGATCAACCGACCTTGGGAGATCGATGGCCACTCTCATATGGCCCGCTCCATCGCCGCGCCTTGCCACCCTTCTTTCTGGCCGGCGGGAGCCGTCCACCTCTCCACGGGCGCAAGCAAAGGGACGCCTGGTGTTGCCCGCGCCGCCAGGGCCATCCAAATCAGCCTGGGGGTAGTCAAAGTCGTATCCATTATCGTCGTTGTCGTCTCCTAAAGAGGGACCAGAACCTTGAATTGTGTTCTCCGAACTGAGCAGGTGGACAGTAACTCGGTACTCTAGCATGCTCTTCTCGAGGGGAACAAGCGCGTCGGCCGGGAGGACCAGACCGTCGGCGAGCTCCACCTCCATGGCCTCATCAGGCTCCTCCACCAGTATGATCTTCTCCTTCGGCAGCAGGGATGGGTCATCAGTCCACGCGTATGCCTCAAAACTGCCAAGGTCAGCTCGGCTGGCTGTGAGCGTGTGATGTCTACTACGCAACTTTATTCTTGTAGACACATGTTGGGCTCAAAGTGCAGAGTTTTGTAGGATAGTAGCAATTTTCCCTCAAGTGGATGACCTAAGGTTTATCAATCCGTGGGAGGCGTAGGATGAAGATGGTCTCTCTCAAACATCCCTGCAACCAAATACAAGAAATCTCTTGTGTCCCCAACACACCTAATACAATGGCAAATTGTATAGGTGCACTAGTTCGGCGAAGAGATGATGATAAAAGTGTAATATTGATGGTAGAAATATATTTTTATAATCTGAATAAATAAAAACAGCAAGGTAGCAAATAGTAAACGGGCACAAAAACGGTATTGCAATGCTTGAAAATGAGGCCTAGGGTCCGTACTTTCGCTAGTGCAATCTCTCAACAATGTTAATATAATTGTATCATATAACCGTCCCTCAACGTGCAACGAAGAATCACTCCAAAGTTCCTATCTAGCGGAGAACATACGAAACCACCTCGAAGCTATTCTTTCCGATCGATCTATCCAAGAGTTCGTACTAAAATAACACCAAATAATTTCAGATTCATAATACTCAATCCAACACAAAGAACTTCAAAGAGTGCCCCAAGATTTCCACCGGAGAAACAAAGACGAGAAGTGCATCAACCCCTATGCAAAGATTACCCCAATGTCACCGCGGGAATCCGCAAGTTGAATGCCAAAACACATATCAAGTGAATCAATATGATACCCCATTGTCACCACGAGTATTCATATGCAAGACATATATCAAGTGCTCTCAAATCCATAAAAGTATTCAATCTGATAACAACGAAATATCAAAGGGAAAAACTCAATTCATCACAACAAGATAGAGAGGGGGAAAACACCATATGATCCGACTATATTAACAAAGCCCGCGATACATCAAGATCGTGACATCTCAAGAACACAAGAGAGAGAGAGAGATTAAACATATAGCTACTGGTACAAACCCTCAGCCCCGAGGGTGGACTACTCCCTCCTCATCGTGGTGGCCGCCGGGATGATGAAGATGGCCACATTTCCCCCTCCGGCAGGGTGCCGGAACGGGGTCTAGATTGGTTTTCGGTGGCTATAGAGCCTTGCGGTGGCGGAACTTCTGATCTAGGTTAACCCCGAGGGTTTTTGGAATATTTGGGAATTTATATGGTAAAGAGGGGGTGCGGGAGGCCACCGAGGTGGGCATAACCCACCTGGGCGTGCCTGGGCCCCTGAGCGCGCCCTGGTGGGTTGTGCCCCCTTGGGGCACCCCCAGGTGCTGCTCTGGCCCATCGGGAGTCTTCTGGTCCATAAAAAATCCACAAAAAGTTTCGCGGTGTTTGGACTCCATTTGATATTGATTTCCTGCGATGTAAAAAACAAGCAAAAAACAACAACTGGCACTGGGCACTGAGTCGATAGGTTAGTCCCAAAAAATGATATAAAGTTGCTATAAAATGGTTGTAAAACATCCAAGAATGATAATATATCAGCATGAATACTTCATAAATTATAGATACGTTGGAGACGTATCAGCCTCCCCAAGCTTAATGCCTACTCGTCCTCGAGTAGTTAAATGATAAAAGAAATAATTTATGAAGTGTGAATGCTAGCAAAGTGCATAAGTTTGATCCATGATAATTTCAATCACTTTTCCTAGCATCATAACAGCAATTCTTTCTCATAAAATTTCTCATGTTAAAGTAGCAACCAATTCACATGCTAAGGTTCAAACAATGAATTCTCTTGAAACTCAACAACCTATGTTCTCAGTCACCAAGCAATTGCAATTCAACTTATTCAATAGAGTTTAAGTAAGAGCTCCACATACTCAACCATCATATAGTCTTCTATGATTGCTAACACTCACCGCATACACATGAGCAAAACGTTTCAACCATACACATAGAAAGATAGGGGCTTATAATTTCGCCTCCCAATGTATTCACCTCAAGGGTGATGTCAACAATAATAACTCGTGCCACCCATATTCAATTGGACATATGTTCCTAGATCTTTCCTCACCACATGATGCTTGCCAAAGGAGAAAAATAAAAAGGAATAGAGAGAAAAACTTTGACTCTTGCATGAAGGTAAATATATAAAAGTAAAAGACAGGCCCTTCGCAGAGGGAAGTACATGTTGCCATGCGCTTATTTGTTTGTATGCTCAACCCCTTAGTGCAAAAGAACGTCACGTTATATTGCCCCTTATGATAGCAACCTTTATTATGCAGTCTGTCATTTTTATTCTTTGCCATCACAAGTTCGTACAACGCTCAATTTTCTCTTACACTAAATGATCTAACACTTTTAGAAGCAATTTTTATTGCCTTATTGCACCGATGACAACTTACTTGAGGGATCTTGCTCAATCCCTAGGTAGGTATAGTGGACTCTTGAAAATAGGATTTGGGTTTAAGGGTTTTTGGATGCACAAGTAGTATCTCTAATTGGTGCGGAATTTTTGGCTCGCAAAGATGGGGGGCAAGCACCACATGTTGAAGGATCTATGACAATATAACTTCTATGTGAATATGAACAAACATAAACCATTACGTTGTCTTCCTTATCCAACGTCAACAATTTTGGCATATAATATTTTGATGGGGGCTCACAATCACAAAAGATTTCCAAGATAGTATATTTGCATGTGAAAGTTCTCTTCCTTATACTAATTATTCGTGAATTGCTTGTATGACCAATATTGTGATTGTCAAGCCTCAAAAGATTCACTTTCTAAACCCAATGTGAAGCTACCACTAGGCATGATATGATTTCAACTTCATGACATTCAATTTATTCAACAATTTACTCATAGGATATAAGTGAAGCACATGAGTAAATGACAAGCTACTGCAAAAAGATATAAGTCAAGATCAAGCGAGTAGTTATGTAAATGGGTAGCTATTGGAGGACTCTATCTTATTAAAAACTTTCAGATCTAAGAATTTTATTAGAACAACAAGCAAAATAAAATAAAGTGACATTCCAACAATAGCACAACTCATGTGAGAAGCAAAAACTTAGGCTCAACCGATACTAACCGATAATTGTTGATGAAGAAAGGTGGGATGCCTACCGGGGCATCCCCAAGCTTAGATGCTTGAGACTTCTTGAATATTATCTTGGGATGCCTTGGGAATCCCCAAGCTTGAGCTTTTGTTTCTCCTTAATTCTTCTCATATCATGGTTTTCCTAAATCTCAAAAGCTTCATCCACACAAAACTCAACAAGAACTCGTGAGATAAGTTAGTATAAACCAATGCAAAAACCTTATCATTCTCTACTATAGCAAATCACTAAAATTATTATTCAACATTGCATACTAAATGCCTTTGCATATTTAATACTCCTATCCTCAAATAGAATCATTAAACAAGCAAACATATGCAAACATAACAGCAATCTGCCAAAACAGTACAGTCTGTAAAGAATGCAAGAGTATCAATACTTACCTAACTCCAAAAGTTGTGAATTTTCCACACTGTAGAAAATTTATTAGAGCTCATTTTGCAAAAAGTTTCAACACTTTATAACATTCTCACTTTTCTAGGGAATTTTTGCAACAGCAGTAAACTTTCTGTTTTCAAACAGCAACATGTAGATTTGCAAAATAAGCATAGTAAAGGCTATCAATGCCACTTTTATTGAAATAAAAGATGCAAACCATTATTCTAAATAACATAAAGAAAATGCTAACAAAATAAATTGACGCTCCAAGCAAAACACATATCATGTGACGAATGAAAACGTAGCTCTAAGTGAGGTTACCGATAATGTTGGAGACAAAAGAGGGGATGCCTTCCGGGGAATCCCCAAGCTTAGTTGCTTGGATATTCCTTGAATATTACCTTGGGGTGCCTTGGGCATCCCCAAGCTTAGGGTCTTATCACTCCTTATTCTCCTCATATCGATATCTTCCCAAAAACTTGAAAACTTCAATCACACCAAACTTAACGGAACTTCATGAGATGGGTTAGTATGATAAAGACAAATCATTCACTTTGGTACTGTAAGGATAAGATTCATAATTGTTACCACACAATGCCTAATGTACCCTATCATTTCTACAATTTATATTGAGCAATATAAGCCATAGAAACTAGAAAACAAGCAAACTATGCATTGAAAATAGAATATGTGAAAAACAGAACATTACGTAAAGATCTGAATTAAGGTCATACTTATGTAACTTCAAAAGTTCTGAAATATTAGGAAAACGTAGACAATTTGTATACCCATCAACTGTAAAAACTTCAGAATTTTTCCACGTTCCGGTAAAAGATAAGAATTTCTGCATTGGACGCAAAGTTTCTGTTTTTGCACAGAATCAAGTCAACTATCATCCACACTATCCCAAAGGCTTTACTTGGCACTTTATTGAAACAAAAGCAATAAAACATGATCACTACAGTAGCATAATCATGTGAACATAAAAAACAGTAGGTAAAAGTGTTGGGTTGTCTCCCAACAAGTGCTTTTCTTTAATGCCTTTTAAGCTAGGCATGATGATTTCAATGATGCTCACATAAAAGATAAGAATTGAAACACAAAGAGAGCATCATGAAGCACATGACTAGAACATTTAAGTCTAACCCACTTCCTATGCATAGGGATTTTATGAGCAAACAACTTATGGGAACAAGAATCAACTAGCATAGGAAGGCAAAACAAGCATAACTTCAAAACTTTCAACACATAGAGAGGAAACTTGATATTATTGCAATTCCTACAAGCATAAGTTCCTCCCTCATAATAATTTTCAGTAGCATCATGAATGAATTCAATAATATATCCATCACATAAATCATTCTTTTCATGATGCATAAGCATATAAATTTTGCTACTCTCCACATAAGCAAATTTCTTCTCATCAATAGTAGTGGGAGCAAACTCAACAAAATAACTATCATGAGAGTGAAAATTAAAATCATGATGACAAGTTTCATGGTTATCATTATTCAATATAGCATACATGTCATCACCATAATCATCATAGATAGCAACCTTGTTCTCATAGTCAATTGAAACCTCATCCAAAATGGTGGATTCATCACTAAATAAAGTCATGACCTCTCTGAATCCACTTTCACCATTATAATCATCATAAATAGGAGGCATGCAATCATTATAACAAATTTGCACATCAAATCTTGGGGGACTAAAAATATCATCTTCATCAAACATAGCATCCCCAAGCTTATGGCTTTGCATATCATTAGCATCATGGATATTCAAAGAATTCATACTAACAACATTGCAATCATGCTCATCATTTATACTGTCGGGGGTATCGTGCGACATATGCCAAGGGGTGGCTTATCATGGATGGGGACAAAAGTACGTCGTCGGGCTCTAGAGGCGGGAGTGAGAAAGATCCCATACGCCGGCGAATCTTACCCAGGTTCGGGGCTCTCCTAGGAGATAACACCCCTAGTCCTGCTCTGCGGGGTCTCCGCATGATCACTATGTCAACAAGGTAGCTACAAGCTTGCTCCTTGAGCTGTTTGGCTGGAGGAGGAAGAAGAACAAGGCTAGCTCTACTCAACTCTCTCTACCTGGTGTGTGTGTCTTCTAAGGTTCGGGGCCCTTTGCGTGGGTGGCCTGGGGGGTTTATATAGGCCCACCCCCAGGGGTACAATGGTAATCCGGCCGGGCATAGGACCCGGCCGTCAGTGTCTCTGGTCGCCGGCTTCTCCGCCGGCTACTAGGGCCTGCCGCCTGGTGGGTGATACGTCTCCAATGTATCTATAATTTTTTATTATTCCATGCTATTATATTATCCAACTAGGATGTTTTATATGCATTTATATGCTATTTTATATGATTTTTGGGACTAACCTATTAACCTAGAGCCCAGTGCCAGTTTCTGTTTTTTCCTTGTTTCTGAGTATCGCAGAAAAGGAAAAACAAACAGAGTCCAATTGACCTGAAAATTAACGGAGATTATTTTTGGACCAGAAGAAGCCCACGGAGCATCGGAGATGGACCAGAAGAGTCCCGAGGCACCCACGAGGGTGGGGGCGCGCCCCACCCCCTGGGCGCGCCCCCTACCTCGTGGACGCCTCGGAGACCCCCCTGACTTGTCCCCGACGCCAAAACCTCTTATATATACAGAAACCCCTAGAACATAACCTAGATCGGGAGTTACGCCGCCGCAAGCCTCTGTAGCCACCGAAAACCAATCTAGACCCATTCCGGCACCCTGCCGGAGGGGGGAATCCCTCTCCGATGGCCATCTTCATCATCCCGGTGCTCTCCATGACGAGGAGGGAGTAGTTCACCCTCGGGGCTGAGGGTATGTACCAGTAGCTATGTGTTTGATCTCTCTCTCTCTCTCTCTCTCTCTCTCTCTCTCTCTCTCGTGTTCTTGATGTGGCACGATCTTGATGTACCGCGAGCTTTGCTATTATAGTTGGATCTTATGATGTTTCTCCCCCTCTACTCTCTTGTAATGGATTGAGTTTTCCCTTTGAAGTTATCTTATCGGATTGAGTCTTTAAGGATTTGAGAACACTTGATGTATGTCTTGCATGTGCTTATCTGTGGTGACAATGGGATATTCACGTGATCTACTTGATGTATGTTTTGGTGATCAACTTGCGGGTTCAGTAACCTTGTGAACTTAAACGTAGGGGTTGGCACACGTTTTCGTCTTGACTCTCCGGTGAAACTTTGGGGCACTCTTTGAAGTTCTTTATGTTGGTTGAATAGATGAATTTGAGATTGTGTGATGCATATCATATAATCATACCCACGGATACTTGAGGTGACATTGGAGTGTCTAGGTGACATTAGGGTTTTGGATGATTTGTGTCTTAAGGTGTTATTCTAGTATGAACTCTATGAGAGATCGAACGGAAAGAATAGTTTTGTGTTATTTTTCTACGGATTCTTGAATAGATCGATCCGAAAGAATAACTTTGAGGTGGTTTAGTACCCTACAATAATCTCTTTGTTTGTTCTCCACTATTAGTGACTTTGGAGTGACTCTTTGTTGCATGTTGTGGGATAGTTATATGATCCAATTATGTTATTATTGTTGAGAGAACTTGCACTAGTGAAAGTATGAACCCTAGGCCTTGTTTCCTAGCATTGCAATACCGTTTACGCTCACTTTTACCACTTGCTACCTTGCTGTTTTTATATTTTCAGATTACAAATACTCATATCTATCATCCATATTGCACTTGGATCGCCATCTCTTCACCGAACTAGTGCACGTATACAATTTACCATTGTATTAGGTGTGTTGGGGACACAAGAGACTCTTTGTTATTTGGTTGCAGGGTTGTTTGAGAGAGACAATCTTCATCCTACGCCCCCACGGATTGATAAACCTTAGGTCATCCACTTGAGGGAAATTTGCTACTGTCCTACAAACCTCTGCACTTGGAGGCCCAACAACGTCTACAAGAAGAAGGTTGCGTAGTAGACCACAAGCAAATTTCTGGCGCCGTTGCCGGGGATGTGAGTGCTTGAAGGTATATCTTTAGATCTTGCAATCAAATCTTTTAGTTTATTGTTTTATCACTAGTTTAGTTTATAAAAGAAAACTACAAAAAAATGGAATTGAGGATGCCTCATATGCTTCATCTTTTTAATATCTTTCGTGAAAATAAGGATTCCGATAATTGTGCCAAAATGTTAGAAGAAGAATGCATTAAAATGTTTGGCACTAAATCTTTGAATGATGAGCATGATTGCAATGTTGTTAGTATGAACTCTTTGAATATTCATAGTACTAATGATGATTGCACTAGTCATGATGAAAATGTCTCTTATAAGCATGTCAATTTTTGTGGAGTGCATAGAGTTTGCAAGTACACACCAAATAGGGAAGATAGATTTTGCAAGAGGAATAAGTATTTAGAAACTAAATGGCTACAAGAGAGGCTAGATGCTTGTGCTGAAAGTTTAAAATTTCTTTGCCATCCTTGTGAACTTTGCAATGAACGTGATCATCTAAATGCCCAATGCAAATTGTTTCATGATCGTATCGTGTCCAAAAATTGTGATCACTTGATTTCCCTTGCACATCATAATGAACTTAGTTTGCTTGTGGGTTATGAAGAAAACGTTTAACTAAGGATATTCCATAATTTGTCCTTGATAAAGTTCTTGATTTTGATCTAGAGGAAATTTATATGTATTGTGTGGTGAATTGCATTGAAAATCCTTATATTGACAATTACATAAAGACAAGAAAACAAATAGAAGATGAAGAGAATACTAATGAAAGGGAAGAGACTTCCCAATATTCTCCTATTATTTCTTATGATGAATCAGGTAACGAGGAGGAGCCTTCTATTCAACCAATCTCATTAATAAGGAGCTTCAAAAAGAGGGTTAAACCCACACATGATGTGCAGAAGAAAAAGAAAAGACGGAGAAGCAAAGGTAGAAAGGTATCTCTCCCAAATGATGTTGCTCCTATTACTCATTGTGATGATGATAATTGCTATACTATTGGTGCTATCCATACTATTAATGATGAGAGTGATTATGCTTATGATATGAAAAGACCCAAGCTTGGGGATGCTATGTTTGATGAGAATGACATGTTTGAGAATATATTTGCTGCAATTAATGTTTGTCCCAATCTTGGGGATGCTATATTTAATGAATATGATATTTTTAGCCTCCCAAGTTTTGATGAACAAATCTATTATGATGATAGCATGCCTCCTATTATGATGATTATTGTGATGACACTTATGCTATAAAATGTAGTGATGATTATATTTATAAAACTTGTCATGATTATGATTACCCTTTTTCTGAACATTAATCTTTTAATGTGGAAACAATTTATAGTATTCGAGTCTCTTATGATACTCCTACTATTCTGAATGAGCAGAATTTTGCTTATGTGGAGAGTAATAAAATTTCTATGCTTGTAGATCATGAAAAGAATGCTTTATGTGGTAGTTATATTGTTGAATTCATTCATTATGCTACTGAAAATTATTATTAGGGAGGAACATATGCTTGTAGGAATTGCAATAATATCAAGTTTCCTCTCTATGTGTTGAAAATCTTGAAGATTTGCTTGTTTTACCTTCCTATACTAGTTGTTTCATGTTCCCATAAGTTGTTTGCTCACAAAATCCCTATGCATAGGAAGTGGGTTAGACTTAAATGTGCTAGTCATATTGTTCATGATGCTCTCTTTATGCTTCAATTCTTATCTTTTATGTGAGCATCATTGAAATCATCATGCCTAGCTAGGGGCGTTAAACGTTAGCGCCTGTTAGGAGGCAACCCAATTTTATTTTTGTTCTTTGTTTTTGCTCCTGTTTAGTAATAAATAATTCATCTAGCCTCTGGTTAGATGTGGTTTTATGTTTTAATTAGTGTTTGTGCCAAGTAGAACCTTTGGGAAGACTTGGTTGAGTCTTTATGATCTTGCTGTAAAAAACAGAAACTTTAGCGCTCACGAGATTAGCTGCCATTTTTTAATGGAGAGTGATTTTAGGTTGATTCTTTTTGCATATGATTAATATAAAATTCCTCAGGTCCACAAATTTATTTCAGAATTTGTGGAGTTCCAGAAGTATACGTTTGATACAGATTACTACAGACTGTTCTGTTTTTGACAGATTCTGTTTTCTATGTGTTGTTTGCTTATTTTGATGAATCTATGAGTAGTATAGGAGGGTATGAACCATAGAGAAGTTGGAATACAGTAGATATTACACCAATATGAGTTTATAATTAGTTCACAACAGTATCAAAAGCGGTGATTTATTTTCTTATACTAACGGAGCTTACGAGTTTTCTGTTGTGAAGTTTTCAAGTTTTGGGTAAAGATTCGATGGACTATGGAATAAGGAGTGGTAAGGGCTTAAGCTTGGGGATTCCCAAGGCACCCCAAGGTAATATTGAAGGACAACCAAGAGCCTAAGCTTGGGGATGCCCCGGATGGCATCCCCTCTTTCGTCTTCGTTCATCGGTAACTTTAGTTGGACCTATATTTTTATTCACCACATGATATGTGTTTTGCTTGGAGCGTAATTTTATTTTATTTTGTTTTGCTTGCTGTTTGAATAAAATACCAAGATCTGAAATTCTTAAATGTTAGAGAGTCTTCACATAGTTACATAATTATTCAACTACTCATTGATTTTCACTTATATCTTTCGGAGTAGTTTATCGTTTGCTCTAGTGCTTCACTTATATCCTTTTAGAGCACGGCGGTGGTTTTATTTTGAAGAAATAGATGAACTCTCATGCTTCACTTATCTTATTTTGAGAGTCATAAACAGCATGGTAATTTGCTTAGGTTATGAATTTAGTCCTAATATGATGGGCCTTCAAGATGGGTATAATAAAAACTTTCATATAAAGTGCATTGAATACTATGAGAAGTTTGATACTTGATAATTGTTTTGAGATATAAAGATGGTGATATTAGAGTCGTTCTAGTTGAGTAATTGTGAATTTAATAAATACTTGTGTTGAGGTTTGAAAGTCCCGTAGCATGCACGTATGGTAACCATTGTGTGACAAATTTGAAGCATGAGGTGTTCTTTGATTGCCTTCCTTATGAGTGGCGGTCGGGGACGAGCGATGGTCTTTTCCTACCAATCTATCCCCCTAGGAGCATGCGCATAGTGCTTGGTTTTTGATGACTTGTAGATTTTTGCAATAAGTGTGTGAGTTCTTTATGACTAATGTTGAGTGATGTCTACTACACAACCTTCTTCTTGTAGACGTTGTTGGGCCTCCAAGTGCAGAGGTTTGTAGGACAGTAGCAAATTTCCCTCAAGTGGATGACCTAAGGTTTATCAATCCGTGGGAGGCGTAGGATGAAGATGGTCTCTCTCAAGCAACCCTGCAACCAAATAACAAAGAGTCTCTTGTGTCCCCAACACGCCCAATACAATGGTAAATTGTATAGGTGCACTAGTTCGGCGAAGAGATGGTGATACAAGTGCAATATGGATAGTACATATGGGTATTTGTAATCTGAATTTATAAAAACAGCAAGGTAACTAATGATAAAAGTGAGCGTAAACGGTATTGCAATGATAGGAAACAAGGCCTAGGGTTCATACTTTCACTAGTGCAAGTTCTCTCAACAATAATAACATAATTGGATCATATAACTATCCCTCAACATGCAACAAAGAGTCACTCCAAAGCCACTAATAGAGGAGAACAAATGAAGAGATTATGGTAGGGTACGAAACCACCTCAAAGTTATCCTTTCTGATCGATCTATTCAAGAGTCCATAGTAAAATAACATGAAGCTATTCTTTCCGTTCAATCTATCATAGAGTTCGTACTAGAATAACACCTTAAGACACATATCAACCAAAACCCTAATGTCACCTAGATACTCCAATGTCACCTCAAGTATCCGTGGGTATGATTATACGATATGCATCACACAATCTCAGATTCATCTATTCAACCAACACAAAGTCCTTCAAAGAGTGCCCCAAAGTTTCTACCGGAGAGTCAAGACGAAAACGTGTGCCAGCCCCTCTGCATAGGTTCATGGGCGGAACCCGCAAGTTGATCACCAAAACATACATCAAGTGGATCACGTGATATCCCATTGTCACCACAGATATGCACATGCAAGACATACATCAAGTGTTCTCAAATCCTTAAAGACTCAATCCAATAAGATAACTTTAAAGGGAAAACTCAATCCATTACAAGAGAGTAGAGGGGGATAAACATTATAAGATCCAACTATAATAGCAAAGCTCGCGATACATCAAGATCGTATCACCTCAAGAACACGAGAGAGAGAGAGAGAGATCAAACACACAGCTACTGGTACATACCCTCAGCCCCGAGGGTGAACTACTCCCTCCTCATCATGGAGAGCGCTAGGATGATGAAGATGGCCACCGGTGAGGGTTCCCCCCTCCGGCAGGGTGCCGGAACAGGGTCCCGATTGGTTTTTGGTGGCTACAGAGGCTTGCGGCGGCGGAACTCCTGATCTCTTCTATTCCCCAAAGTTTTTAGGGTATATGGATATATATAGGCGAAAGAAGTCGGTCAGGGGAGCCACGAGGGGCCCATGAGGGTAGAGGGCGTGCCTGGGGGGGGGGGGTAGGCGCGCCCCCTGCCTCGTGCTCTCCTCGTTGATTCCCTGACGTGTACTCCAAGTCTCCTGGATTGCTTCCGTTCCAAAAATAACTCTCCCGAAGGTTTCATTCCGTTTGGACTCCGTTTGATATTCCTTTTCTGCGAAACACTGAAACAAGGGAAAAAACAGAAACTGGCACTGGGCTTTGGGTTAATAGGTTAGTCCCAAAAATAATATAAAAGTGTTTAATAAAGCCCATAAACATCCAAAACAGATAATATAATAGCATGGAACAATCAAAAATTATAGATACGTTGGAGACGTATCATTGAGTCCATGGATTATACGCACTCTCACCCTTCCATCATTGCTAGCCACTTCGGTACCGTGTATTGCCCTTTGTCACCTCGAGAGTTGGTGCAAACTTCGCCGGTGCATCCAAACCCCGTGATATGATACGCTCTACACACATAAACCTCCTTATATCTTCCTCAAAACAGCCACCATACCTACCTATTATGGCATTTCTATAGCCATTACGAGATATATTGCCATGCAACTTTCCACCGTTCCGTTTATTATGACACGCTTCATCATTGTCATATTGCCTTGCATGATCATGTAGTTGACATCGTATTTGTGGCAAAGCCACCATGCATAATTTTTCATACATGTCACTCTTGATTCATTGCCCATCCCGGTACACCGCCGGAGGCATTCACATAGAGTCATATTTTGTTCTAAGTATCGAGTTGTAATTCTTGAGTTGTTTAAAGTAAGTAAATAAAAGTGTGACGATCCTCATTATTAGAGCATTGTCCCATGTGAGGAAAGGATGATGGAGACTATGATTCCCCCACAAGTCGGGATGAGACTCCGGACAAAAAAAGAAGAAGAAGAGAAAGGCCAAATAAAAAAAAGAAGGCCAAAAAAACAAAAAAAATGAGAGAAAAAGAGCGAAGGGACAATGCTACTATCCTTTACCACACTTGTGCTTCAAAGTAGCACCATGATCTTCATGATAGAGAGTCTCCTATGTTGTCACTTTCATATACTAGTGGGAATTTTCATTATAGAACTTGGCTTGTATATTCCAACAATGGGTTTCCTCAAAATGCCCTAGGTCTTCGTGAGCAAGCAACTTGGATGCACACCCACTTAGTTCCTTTTGTTGAGCTTTCATACATTTATAGCTCTAGTGCATTCGTTGCATGGCAATCCCTACTCCTCACATTGGCATCAATTGATGGGCATCTCCATAGCCCGTTGATTAGCCGCTTCAATGTGAGACTTTCTCCCTTTTTGTCTTCTCCACACAACCCCCATCATTATATTCTATTCCACCCATAGTGCTATGTCCATGGCTCACGCTCATGTATTGCGTGAAAGTTGAAAAAGTTTGAAAATACTAAAGTATGAAACAATTGCTTGGCTTGTCATCGGGTTGTGCATGATGAGAGCATTTTTGTGTGACGAAAATGAAGCATAGCCAAACTATATGATTTTGTAGGGATAAGCTTTCTTTGGCCATGTTATTTTGAGAAGACATAGTTGCTTAGTTAGTATGCTTGAAGTATTATTATTTTTATGTCAATATTAAACTTTTGTCTTGAATCTTTCAGATCTGAACATTCATGCCACAATAAAGAAAATTACGTTGATAAATATGTTAGGTAGCATTCCACATCAAATTTTTTGTTTTTATCATTTACCTACTCGAGGACGAGCAGAAATTAAACTTGGGGATGCTTGATACGTCTCCAATGTATCTATAAATTTTGATAGTTCCATGCTATTATATTATCCATCTAGGATGTTTTATATGCTATTTATATGATTTTTGGGACTAACCTATTAACCTAGAGCCCAGTGTCAGTTTTTGTTTTTTCCTTGTTTTTGAGTATCGCAGAAAAGGAAAACCAAACGGAGTCCAATTGACGTGAAAATTGACGGAGATTATTTTTGGACCAGAAGAAGCCCATGGAGCATCGGAGATGGACCAGAAGAGTTCCGAGGCACCCACGAGGGCGGGGGGCACGCCCCACCCCCCTGGGCGCGCCCCCTACCTCGTGGCCACCTCAGAGACCCCCCTGACTCGTCCCCGACGCCAAAACCTCTTATATATACAGAAACCCCCAGAACATAACCTAGATCAGGAGTTTCACCGCCGCAAACCTCTGTAGCCACCGAAAACCAATCTAGACCCGTTCCGGCACCCTGCCGTAGGGGGAATCCCTCTCCGGTGGCCATCTTCATCATCCCGGCGCTCTCCATGACGAGGAGGGAGTAGTTCACCCTCGGGGCTGAGGGTATGTACCAGTAGCTATGTGTTTGATCTCTCTTTCTCTCTCATGTTCTTCATGTGGCACGATCTTGATGTACCGCGAGCTTTGCTATTATAGTTGGATCTTATGATGTTTCTCCCCCTCTACTCTCTTGTACTGGATTGAGTTTTCCCTTTGAAGTTATCTTATCGGATTGAGTCTTTAAGGATTTGAGAACACTTGATGTATGTCTTGCATGTGCTTATCTGTGGTGACAATGGGATATTCACGTGATCTACTTGATGTATGTTTTGGTGATCAACTTGCGGGTTCAGTAACCTTGTGAACTTAAGCATAGGGGTTGGCACACGTTTTCGTCTTGACTCTCCGGTAGAAACTTTGGGGCACTCTTTGAAGTTCTTTATGTTGGTTGAATAGATGAATCTGAGATTGTGTGATGCATATCGTATAATCATACCCACGGATACTTGAGGTGACATTGGAGTGTCTAGGTGACATTAGGGTTTTGGTTGATTTGTGTCTTAAGGTGTTATTCTTGTACGAACTCTATGATAGATCGAACGGAAAGAATAGCTTCGTGTTATTTTACTATGGACTCTTGAATAGATCGATCCGAAAGAATAACTTTGAGGTGGTTTCGTACCCTACAACAATCTCTTCATTTGTTCTCCGCTATTAGTGAGTTTGGAGTGACTCTTTGTTGCATGTTGAGGGATAGTTATATGATCCAATTATGTTATTATTGTTGAGAGAACTTGCACTAGTGAAAGTATGAACCCTATGCCTTGTTTCCTATCATTGCAATACCGTTTACGTTCACTTTTACCACTTGCTACCTTGCTGTTTTTATATTTTCAGATTACAAATACTCATATCTATCATCCATATTGCACTTGTATCACCATCTCTTCGCCGAACTAGTGCACCTATAAAATTTACCATTGTATTAGGTGTGTTGGGGACACAAGAGACTCTTTGTTATTTGGTTGCAGGGTTGCTTGAGAGAGACCATCTTCATCCTACGCCTCCCACGGATTGATAAACCTTAGGTCATCTACTTGAGGGAAATTTGCTACTGTCCTACAAACCTCTGCACTTGGAGGCCCAACAACGTCTACAAGAAGAAGGTTGTGTAGTAGACATCAGTGGGTCCCGCCGGCTGTCTTATACTTGGCCGATAGGCCACGCCCGCCGCTTGCGGGTCCTGCCGGCTGCTTAGCACTGTGGCCGTGCCACTGATGATGCATGCTTTGTCGGGGAGAGTGTGGGTACTGTCCCGCCGCCTGGTGGGCGTTCACTTTAGCCACTCCCCGTCTCTTCTGGTTAACGGCGCATAGACTTTGAGGGGGAGAGGGGGCCGCCTGCTAGAAGGCGGCCCACTCCCGCTGCCACCTGGTGGGGCATCGCCGCCTTCTGGGGCTCGCCGACAGGTAGGGCCCATCGCCTGCGGGCCGTACCGACCGGCCATCGTGGGGGCAGGGCTCCCTCTGACATAGGTGATGTCATTGGTTGCATGGGTACAGTGCCGCGCCGGGCGAGGGGTGTCTGCTTGGTACACCGCACTGTAGCCATGTTCTGCCCTGGATTCGGGGGTGGCAGGCCGCACTGTAGCGACGCCCCGTCCTGTCATGGTAATGGGGGTGCAGACTTTGAGGGCACGAGGGGCCGCCTTCTAGGAGCCGACCTCCCTCGTGGCCGCCTTCTAGTAGCCGGCCGCTTGGACTAGCCGGCACAAGATGGCAGTCGTCCGTCCAGATGATGTGAGGGGCGCAGCTAGCCCCGATGTCTTGAAATACTATGGGGGCCGACGAGGCTACCTGTAGTCATTTACTCCGACAGTAGTCCCCCAAGCTGGTGGGGTGCCGCGGCTGAAGAGGCGAGGAGCCTCAGCAGCTTCCTACTCAGAGTGGTCTTCATCCGCCTTCTGGAGGCGCCGACAGCTAGGAGTCAGCCGCGGCCAGGCTGGCCGCCTGGTGAATTCGAAATGTCATGGTGGGGGCCAGGTGGCACGCCAGCCGGACGTCAGGCTTGCCGCCCGTTACCCGCCCGCCACGCGGCGCCAGCAGGCCAGCCTGGCCTGCCAGCCCACGCGCGCGACGGGACATCGCCGCAGGCCGGGGCCCGCCACTACATGGCCTCGGCGCGCGTGGATCCGCTGCGGCCGAGGCAGGCGGTTGGGCTTCCGTGGCGCAGTTAATACACACCTTTAAGGCGCGATAAATGTGGGATCATGGGGGGAGTGGCGCATATAATCCCATGACCCCCCACGTCGCGCCCCCTCGGCTCCACCAGGGGCTATAAGTAGGGGGAGGAGGGGGCGGCAGACGCACGCGCGCCCTCCTCTCCCTTCCCCTTCGTCTATGTCTTCTTCTCGCGGCTGCCGCGCCCCTGCCTCTCACCGGAGTGCCGCCGCAACTCGCCGTCACCGGGCCTGTACGCACCGCAGCTTCCTTGCTCCGCCGCAGGTTCGCTCGCTCGCCGCCGCGCCGCGCCTCCGTCGAGGCACCACATCCATGGCGCGAGAACGGGCCGGCGATTGGGATGGTTCCAACGTCCATGAGGACCATCTCGCCTTCCTTCACCAAACGCGGCGGCTGCCTCGTGAGATGCATGTAAAGGTGCATGTTCCTCCCAAGGCGGAGATCTCGCCGGCGCCGGAGGACGGCGAACACGTCGTCTTCCGGTCGCACTTTCTTCGCAGCTTCGGCCTGCCGGCGAGCAGCTTCTTCCGTTCCTTCCTCGCGTTCTACAAAGTCCAGCCGCACCACCTCACGCCGAATACGGTGGTGCTGCTGGCCGCCTTCGTCACTCTCTGCAAAGGCTACCTCGGCATTCTCCCCACCCTTGAGCTCTGGGGGGAGTTCTTCTACCTCAAGCTTGGCACCGCCATCAAGAACGAGGCGGCTCAATGCGGAGCCTGCGTCGCAGTGCGGCGTTCGGGTACCGGGGTTTGCTTCCCCTCCCTCGCCTTGCTGCAGTCTGCCAAGCTGTGGCAGAAATCCTACTTCTATGTCAAGAACATCCATCCGACGATGGACTATGTCAACCTGCCGGCTTATGCAGCCGGCGGCCGGTCGTGCCTCGCACCAACTGGCAATTTTGGCCGAAGCACCTGTCGGCCGCCTCCTCCACCGCTCTCGCCCGGCTTCAGGTGATGACGGAGTCGGAGGGCTTCAAGGCCTCGGATCTGCTGACCGCCTTCGTGGTGCGCCGAGCGCTCCCCCTCCAAGCCCGGCCTCACATCATCAGCCGCATGAGCGGGCACCGGGACCCATGCTGGATGTGCACCAAGGAGCTGCCGGACGTGGAGGTGGTCCGGCTGGTGAATTGCTTCTCCAACTAGAAACTCTCGGAGAAGGAGTGGCGGTTCGGCAAGCCGCCGTATAGCCGCGCACACCCACCGCCTGCGGTGAGTCTTCCAATCCTTTTTCCCTTCGTTTGTTCGGGTTCTTCTTTCTGCTGCCTGACCAGTCGGCCATGGTGCAGATCTTCTCGACCCAGTCGGCAGCCGACGCTCTGGCCGAGCAGGAGTACCTGCCGGACCGTTCGAGAAGCGATGTGGACGACCTTGACTTGGGGGTGGCCGCCATGGAAGAGGACGATGCCACGGGTGGCGGTGGTGGAGCAGGCGGCTCCTGAGGAGGTGGCCTTGAGGACTGGCCGGATGATGATGAGGAGGAGAATGAGCTGCACCGTGCTCACGGCGCCGACAAGGCGGGGGCGAGCTCTTCAGCCGCGCCGACTGCACCAGGCGGCGCGCCGAAGCACCGAGCCGACGCCGCTTGTACGGGCGCCGCCTTGAAGGCAGCCCAATTCAAGAAGGCCCCGAAGTAGCGCCCCACGGTGTCTGCATAAGTACTTGCTCCTTTCCGTCGTCACTTTGCGTTTTCTTTTCTTTTTCGCAATCTTCTTAGTAGTTTTCTTGTTGTTGTGTCCTGAACAGGGCCCCGCTCTCTCTCGAGCTGGCCCCGTCCGCCTCGGTGATTGGGGCGGCAGGCGGCTCCGCGGAACCCCACCACATGGACCCTCTTGCCGACCTCCAGGAGGCGACGGAGAGGAACGCGCGCGAGGAGCGGGAGAAGGCGGAGGCGGCCAAGGCAGCGCAGGCGGAGGCCGACGCGGCAGCCAAGGCCCAGGCCGACTCGGCGGCCAAGAAGCAGGCGGACGCGGTCGCCAAGGCTCAGGCGGAAGAGGCGGCGCGTGGCTGGACTACAGAGCTCATCGTCCCGCTGCGCACGGTGCCACCGACGCCGGAGGGCCAGGCACGGACTGGAGCCAGCCGACCCTGGAGAGGGAGGGCGGAGGCCCCGTCGTCTTGGAGGCGGAGTTGACTCCTCACGCGCCGACTGCTGACGCGCAGAGCAGTCGGCCTGAAGCGCCGCCGGTGTCACCAGCTGGCGGGGAGTTGGTGGTGGGCTCGACTCTGGCGGGCCGCACTCCAGGGCGCCGTTGCGCGGAGAAGGTGGCCTCAGCGCCACGGCTGCTGGGGATCGGGGCCGCTAGCTCTTCAGCCCCCGACGCCGAGGCCACCAGTGCCGCCCCACTGGAGTGGACGCGTGGGGCGGAACGGGTGTTCTAAACATGGCCGCGCAGGACGTCCAGGCCCGGTTCCAGGCCCAAGGCGCCGCCCTCCGACAGTACATGCAGGCGTTCTTGGCGACGCGGGCAGCCATCCGGGTATGGCTCATTCTTCTTGTTTTTGATTCTTCTAATTCCGTGGGGGACGCGCCAGCGCACCCACTTTGTGTAGCCCCCGAGTTCCGGGCCAGCTGCTGAGCAGGCGGCTCGGAGCTTCAAGGTAAGTTCTGATTGCCAACTTATTTTCTCCTCTGTTGTCTTCGTTGCAGGATTACCACAACATCCAAGCAGCCGCCTTCAAATCCCATGTCCAGGAGCTGGCCAAGCAGACTACTGACTTGACCGAGAGCCAGAGTAAGAACTCCGTCTTTTCTCTCGCGGGGGCGCGTCAGCACACCCGCTGGGTCTAGCCCCCGAGATTCGGGCCGTCTGCTGAGCAGCCGGGCCGGATCTCCCGGCAACCACCTGTCTTTTTTGTTGATTGTTGATGTCTTTTTCTTTATTATCTTTGCAGAGGCAGCCCCCGAACTGCAGCAGCGCCTGGGCGAGGTCCAAGCCGAGCTGCGCACCAAGGAGGAGGAGCGCAACAAGGCGGCTCAGGAGTGCGACCGCCTGGCCAAGGAGCTGGCAGACCAGGTGGAGCGACACAAGGCGGAGCTCCTAAAGCTGAAGGAGGCGGAAGACTCCCTCACGGCCGAGTTCGAGACTCAACGCTCAAACTGGGCCAGAGAAGGAGAAAATCCTCAACGACGGCTACGGCGAGATCGAGGACATGCTCGATGGTACATACCTTTTTCTCTTTGAACAGCCGTCAACTGCAGCAGGAGTCGGCTTCCGGCTTCTAATTTTGGTTTTCTTCTTGCGCATAATTTTTCCCTGGTTACTCCGTCGCCGTGAGCCAGGCCATCGAGGCGCGACGCGAGTGGCGTAGGAGGGTTAGGGTGGAAATTCCGCCCAACGCGCCTTAGAACCCTAATGAGCAACTCCTGGCCGTCAGGACGCGCCTTCAGCCAGCCCACCGCGTGCTCTGTCGCCTTCAGCGCGCTAGGTCTCAGGTCCTGAGCACCCTCTGGCCGGATGCTCAAGTGCCGCGCACCCCTAGTCGGACTACCGAGTGGCTGGAGATAGCAGTCAGCCGCTTCGAGGCTTGGAAGGGTGCCGCAGCTAGGGCGGGTGCTCGGACGGCTTTGGAGTTCGCCAAGGCGTGGTATCCAAGCCTGAGGCTGGCCCAGCTAGCCACCTTCCGGGCTGAGGATGGGCCGGAGCTGGCGGCGTTGGACCGCGATCTTGCTCAACGTGCGGCGGTGCTTGCCGAGTACACAAACACCAACGTCTTCGTCCCCGAGCTGGATAAGCGGGGCACCGAGGTGCCGGGTGACTGGTTCGGGCTGAACCCGGATGACGAGGATGACGAGGCAGAGGAGATTGCCTCCAGCGACGAGGGCGAGGGGAGGATGGCGAGGGTGGTGGAGACGACGACGCACTGGAGGATGGAGCGGACGTCCAGCCTCAGCCCGACTGAGCCTCGAGCAAAGAGCCGCGCGCGGCTGCGCCGACTGCTGCCGACGCTGATCAGGCTGAGACTCACCAGTCGGCCACTCCACCAACCGGCGCTGCTGCCTCCACCAACCTGCCGGACCCGCCTGCTGCTCCTCTGGCCTAGGCAGCCAGTTTTGTCTTATCTTTTCCTGCACTTGTAATCTTTTGAACAAGTCTTGTTAAATTTGCGCAGTTCCACCCACTGGGGGTGTATTCAGACTTTGTTGAATTCTGCCTATGAACCGTACTATGTAAATTAATTCTCGCACAAGTGTGTGCTTTGCCGGGTTCTACTTCGCCTTGCTTTTCTGTTCTATTTTGGCTTTTTTCCTTTGCCGCTTTCCTTTGGCTGCCACCCTGCCAGTCGGACAGCCGCTCTGCGGCCTGTGGCTGCGTCAGGGACTTAGCAGGTTTTGGAAGACAAGTACTTTGGCCGCTTTAGAACGTAGCAAGTCAAATGAGAAGTCGGCCGGCCGGCTGCTCAGCAGCCGGACGGTAAGTCAAGGACCCGGCTTGGCCTATGCTAGCTCATTTTTCCTTAGTCATTTTTCGTGTGGACACCGTTTCATGCCTTTAACTCTTGCCAGCCGGACAGTCGCTCTACGAGCTGCGGCTTAAGGCAAGAGAGGGCTTTTAGGTGTCGGCACACTACTTGTCCGACTGCATGTAGTGTTAGCATAGGATAAGGCGGCGAGCCCTCAGGCCGACTGGTCGGACCCGGTGCCAGGTGGAGGAATGAAAATAATACATTCACAGGCAGAATCTTATCATATAGATAAAAGGGTAGCCCCCGAGTGCTCCTCGAGGGACCCGATGTCTTAACTTCTTAATACAAAAGGTAGCGTGGTACATACTGCATTAACTTTAAAATCTTCGGAGGAGGTTTGCATTCCATGGGCACTCTGTTTCCTTGCCGGAGTCGTCCCTCTTGCATGCTCTGCGCTTGTGTGCGTCGATGAGGTAGTAGGAGTCGCTGCCCAAAGCTTTGCTGATGATGAATGGCCCTTCCCAAGGGGCCGAGAGCTTGTGCTGGCTGGCTGTTCGCTGGATCAGTCGGAGCACAAGGTCCCCCTCTCGGAAGGATCGAGGCCTGACCTTCTGACTGTGGTAGCGGCGCAAGCCCCGCTGGTAAATGGCGGATCAACTGAGTGCTAACAGCCGGCTTTCTTCCGGCAGGTCGACGCCGTCTTCTCGCGCTTCCTTCGCTTCCGCCTCTGTGTACATGGTGACGCGAGGTGAGTCGAACTCGATGTTAGTTGGGATGACAGCCTCGGCCCCGTACACGAGGAAGAAGGGAGTGAAGCCGTTTGATTTGTTCAGTGTGGTTCGGAGACTCCAGAGGATGGCCGGCAGCTCGTCGATCCAGCAGCCGGTCGAGCGCTACATGGCTCGATCAGTCGGGGCTTGATGCCGGACAAGATGAGGCCGTTTGCTCACTCGACTTGGCTGTTTGACTCTGGATGGGCAACAGACGCTAAGTCTAGTCGGATGCCCTGTGTCGCGCAGAAATGGGCCAAGGCGCCTTTGGCAAAGTTGGTGCCGTTGTCGGTGATGATGCTGTGCGGTATACCGTACCGGACGGTGATATCTGCGATGAAGGTCACAGCAGTCGGACCGTTCAGCTTCTTGATTGGCTTTGCTTCAATCCATTTGGTAAACTTGTCCACGGCGACCAGCAGATGGGTCATGCCGCCGTGTGCTATGTTGAATGGGCCCACCATGTCCAGTCCCCACACTGCAAATGGCCAAGTGAGGGGGATGGTCTTGAGTGCAGAAGCCGGCAGATGTTGCTTTGAGCCGAATTTTTGGCACCCTTTGCACTTCTTGACCAAATCCTTGGCGTCGTCCAAAGTAGTCGGCCAGAAGAATCCATGGCGGAAGGCTTTGGCGACAAGGGATCTGGAGGCCGCATGGTGGCCGCACTCGCCGTGGTGGATATCTCTGAGGATTGCTTTGCCTTTCTCTGGCTCAACGCAGCGCTGGAAGACGCCAGTCACGCTTTGCTTGACAAGCTCTTTGTTTACTATCGTGTATGCTCCTGCCCGGCTTTGCACTTACTGGGCCAAGACCTCGTCGGCGGGTAGCTCTCCGCTCACCAGGAAATTGAGGATGGGCTGTGCCCATGATGGTGCTTCGACCACTATCATCACGGCCATTGGTACCTGGGAGGTTGGGTTGGGAGGCGGCGGCGGGGGGGGGGGGAGTCGGCTACCACTTGTTGTGTTGTTGGAGCCCCCGGGCCGACTGCTGCAGCCCCCGGGCCGGGTTCTAAAGTCCCCGGGCCGGGTGCGACTGCTGCAGTCCCCGAGCCACCTGCCAGTCCCCGGGTTGGGTGCGACTGCTGCAGTCCCCAAGCCACCTGGTGAAGTCCCCGGGCCGGCTGCCGCAGCCCTTGAGTCCGATCCGACTGCTTCGGGAGCAGCCGGCACGAAGATGGACTCTGATTCCGGAGAAGACTTGATAGACGGCTTGCGGAGGCCCTGAAGGGAGACGCCGGCTGGTATTGCTTGGCGGGTGGAGCCGATCCGTGCCAGGGCATCAGCTTGCTCGTTGTCGTTCCTTGGCACGCGGAGGAACTCACACCCGTCAAAGTATCCACTGATCTGCTGGACAAGGAAGCGGTAGCTCGCCATGTTTGCATCCTTGGCGTCCCAGTCGCTGGACGACTGCTGGACTACTAAGTCCGAGTCGTCGTAGCACACAATCCGGCGGATGCCAATCTCCTTGGCCAGCCGGAGTCCATGTACGAGCGCCTCGTACTCGGCCACATTGTTGGAGGCGGCAAAGTGAATTTGCAGTGTGTATCTGAGCTTGTCGCCTTTGGGAGAGGTGAGGACGATGCCGACTCCCAAACCGGTTCGCATCTTCGAGCCATCAAAGTGCATCCACCAATGAGTGGAGTCCGGAGCTGGCGGCAGGTACTGGGTCTCGGCCCAGTCAACGAGGAAGTCGGCCAGTGCTTGGGACTTGATGGTGGTGCATGGCTGGTAGAAGATGGTGTAGGGGGCCAACTCGATGGCCCATTTGGCCACTCGGCCTGATGCATCTCTGTTGCCTATGATCTCAGCAAGCGGGGCGGTGCAGACAACCGTGATGGGGTGCTCTTGAAAGTATGGCTTGAGCTTCTTCGCGGCAAAGTGCACGCCGTAGCACATCTTCTTGTAGTGGGGGTAGTTCTGCTTTGAGGCCGACAGTGATATGTCTCCAACGTATCTATAATTTTTGATTGTTCCATGCTATTATATTATCCATCTAGGATGTTTTATATGCATTTATATTCTGTTTTATATGATTTTTGGGACTAACCTATTAACCTAGAGCCCAGTGCCAGTTTCTGTTTTTTCCTTGTTTTTGAGTTTAACAGAAAAGGATACCAAACGAAGTCCAATTGTCGTGCCAATTTTTGATGATTTTTTATGGACCAAAAGAAGCCCCCGAAGTAAAAGAGTTGGGCCAGAAGAGTCTCGAGCCATCCACGAGGGTGGAGGGCGCGCCCCCTATCTCGTGGATGACTCGGAGACCCCCCTGACGTGAGACCGACGCCAAAAATTCCTATAAATACAGAAACCCCCAAAAAGAAACCTAGATCAGGAGTTCCGCCGCCGCAAGCCTCTGTAGCCACCAAAAACCAATCGGGACCCTGTTTCGGCACCCTGCCGAAGGGGGGATCCATCACCGGTGGCCATCTTCATCATCCCCGCGCTCTCCATGACAAGGAGGGAGTAGTTCACCCTCGGGGCTGAGGGTATGTAGCAGTAGCTATGTGTTTGATCTCTCTCTCTCGTGTTCTTGATTTGGCATGATCTTGATGTACCGCGAGCTTTGCTAGTATAGTTGGATCTTATGATGTTTCTCCCCCTCTACTCTCTTGTAATGGATTGAGTTTTCCCTTTGAAGTTATATTATCGGATTGAGTCTTTATGGATTTGAGAACACTTGATGTATGTCTTTCATGGGATACCCGTGGTGACAATGGAGTATTCTGTTGATTCACTTGATGTATGTTTTGGTGATCAACTTGCGGGTTCCATGACCTTGTGAACTTATGCATAGGGGTTGGCACACGTTTTCGTCTTGACTCTCCGGTAGAAACTTTGGGGCACTCTTTAAAGTTCTTTGTGTTGGTTGAATAGATGAATCTGAGATTGTGTGATGCATATCGTATAATCATACCCACGGATACTTGAGGTGACATTGGAGTATCTAGGTGACATTAGGGTTTTGGTTGATTTGTGTCTTAAGGTGTTATTCTAGTACGAACTCTAGGATAGATCGAGCGGAAAAATAGCTTTGTGTTATTTTACTACGGACTCTTGAATAGATCGATCAGAAAGGATAACTTTGAGGTGGTTTCGCACCCTACAATAATCTCTTCGTTTGTTCTCCGCTATTAGTGACTCTGGAGTGACTCTTTGTTGCAAGTTGAGGGATAGTTATATGATCCAGTTATGTTATTATTGTTGAGAGAACTTGCACTAGTGAAAGTATGAACCCTAGGCCCTGTTTCGAAGCATTGCAATACCGTTTACGCTCACTTTTACCACTTGCTACCTTGCTGTTTTTATATTTTCAGATTACAAAAACCTATATCTACCATCCATATTGCACTTGTATCACCATCTCTTCGCCTAACTAGTGCACCTATACAATTTACCATTGTATTGGGTGTGTTGGGGACACAAGAGACTCTTTGTTATTTGGTTGCATGGTTGTTTGAGAGAGACCATCTTCATCCTACGCCTCCCACGGATTGATAAACCTTAGGTCATCCACTTGAGGGAAATTTGCTACTGTCCTACAAACCTCTACACTTGGAGGCCCAACAACGTCTACAAGAAGAAGGTTGTGTAGTAGACATCAAGCTCTTTTCTGGCGCCGTTGGCGGGGAGGTTAGTGCTTGAAGGTATATCTTTAGATCTTGCAATTGAATCTTTTAGTTTCTTGTTTTATCACTAGTCTAGTCTATAAAACAAAACTACAAAAAAATGGAATTGAGGTTGCCTCATATGCTTCATCTTTTTAATGTCTTTTGTGAAAATGATTGAAAGGAAAATTGTGCCCAAGTGCTAGAAAAAGAATGCATTAAAATGTTTGGCACTATATCTTTGAATGATGAGCCTGATTGCAATGTTATTAGTGTGAATTCCTTGAATATCCATGATGCTAATGATATGCAAAGCCACAAGCTTGGGGATGCAATGTTTGATGAAGATGATATTTTTAGTCCCCCAAGTTTTGATGAGAAAATATATTATGATGATACCAAGCCTCCTATTTATGATGATTATATTGATGAAAGTGGGTTTGGAAGAGTGTCAACTTTAGGAAGTAATGATCCCACTATTTTGGAGGGTGTTGAATCTTATTGCGATAATTATGAAAGTGGATTTGGAGAGGTCATGACTTTATTTAGTGATGATTCCACTATTTCGGAAGAGGTTCCAATTGATTATGAGAACAAAGTTGCTATCTATGATGATTATTGTGATGACATGTATGCTATAAAGATTAATGATAACCATGAAACTTGTCATCTTGATTTTAATTTTCAATTGGATTATGCTTCACATGATAGTTATTTTGTTGAGTTTGCTCCCACTACTATTCATGAGAAGAAATTTGCTTATGTGGAGAGTAATAAAAATTCTATGCTTGTGCATCATGAAAATAGTGCTTTATGTGATTATTTATATTGTTGAATTCATTCACGATGCTACTGAAAATTATTATGAGGGAGGAATATATGCTTGTAGGAATTGCAATAATATCAAGTTTCCTCTCTATGTGTTGAAAATCTTGAAGTTATGCTTGTTTTGCCTTCCTATGCTAGTTGATTATTGTTCCCGTAAGTTGTTTGCTCACAAAATCCCTATTCATATGAAGTGGGTTAGACTTAAATGTGTTAGTCATATGCTTCATGATGCTCTCTTTATGTTTCAATTCTTATCTTTTATGTGAGCATCATTGAAATCGTCTTGCCTAGCTAAAAAGGCATTAAAGAGAAGCGCTTGTTGGGAGACAACCCAATATTTACCCTTACTGTTTTTGTGTGTCCACATGATTAAGATACTGTAGTAATCATGTTTTATAGCTTTTGTTTTAATAAAGTGCCAAGTAGAACCTTTGGGAAGACTTGGGTGAAAGTTAATGTGATCTTGCTGTAAAAAACAGAAACTTTGTGCTCACGAGATTAGCTGTAATATTTTACAGAAGAGTGATTTTGAGTTGATTCTTTTTGGAGAAGATTAATAGACAAATTCCTCACGTTCACCAATTTATTTCAGAATTTTTGGAGTTACATAAGTATTCGAGAGTTAGAGATTACTACAGGCTGTTCTGTCTTTGACAGATTCTGTTTTCTATGTGTTGTTTGCTTATTTTGATGAATCTATGAGTAGTATCGGAGCGTATGAACCATAGAGAAGTTGGGATACAGTAGATATTACACCAATATGAATTTAGAATGAGTTCACAACAGTACCTAAGTGGTGGTTTTATTTTCTTATACTAACGGAGCTTACGAGTTTTCTGTTGAGTTTTGTGTTGTGATGTTTTCAAGTTTTGGGTAAAGATTCGATGGACTATGGAATAAGGAGTGGCAAGAGCCTAAGCTTGGGGATGCCCAAGGCACCCCAAGGTAATATTTAAGGACAACCAAGAGCCTAATCTTGGGGATACCCCGGATCGCATCCCCTCTTTCATCTTCGTCCTACAAACCTCTACACTTGGAGGCCCAACAACGTCTACAAGAAGAAGGTTGTGTAGTAGACATCAGACATCACCTCGCTCAAATAGTACACAGGACTCTGTACCGGCTGTGCTCTGTCGTCTTCTGGACGCTCCACCACAATGACAGTGCTGACCACCTGGCTGGTGGCGGTGATGTAGAGGAACATGGGCTCCTTAGCAGCCGGAGCCGCCAGGACAGGCGGCGTAGTCAGCATTTTCTTGAGCTGGAGGAAAGCCTCGTCTGCCTTGTCATTCCACTCGAAGTGGGTGGTTTTCTTAATTAACTGGTACAGGGGTAGAGCCTTCTCGCCCAGCCGACTAATGAAGCGGCTAATGGATGCCAAGCAGCCGGTGAACTTCTGGACGTCTCACAGTCGGGTGGGTCTCTCCATCCGCTCGATGGCCTTGATCTTCATAGGGTTGCACTTGATGCCGCGTTCTGAGACCAGGAAGCCAAGGAGCTGGCCGGCTGGGACTCCAAAAACACACTTCTCTGGATTGAGCTTGATTTGAAAATGGCGCAGATTATCAAAGGTTTCCTTGAGATCTTCTAGGAGGGTACCGCGCTTCTCCGTCTTCACCATAATATCGTCTACATAGACATGGGCATTTCTGCCGAGTTGCTTGAGGAGGCGCTTCTGCATGCAAAGCTAAAACGTGGCACCAGAATTTCTCAAGCCGAATGTCATGGTCAGGTAACAGAAGACTCCGAATGGTGTGATGAAGGCGGTCTTCAGGCGGTCGGCCGGGTTCAACTTGATCTGGTGGTATCTTGAGTAGGCGTCCAAAAAACTCAACAGCTCGCATCCGGCTGTGGAGTCTATCACTTGGTCTATCTGTGGTAAAGCAAACGGATCTTTGGGGCAGGCTTTGTTGAGACTGGTATAATCAATGCACATGCGCCACTTGTTGTTCTTGTTCAGTACAAGGACTGGGTTGGCTAGCCATTCTGGAAAAAATACTTCCATGATGAAGCCGGATGCCAGCAGGTGGGCGATCTCTTCACCTACAATTCTTCTCTTCTCTTCTGACAGGCGGCGGAGGGGTTGCTTGACTGGTTTCGCATCTGATCTGACATGTAGCTTGTGCTCGGCGAAATCCGTCGGAACACCCGGCATGTCTTTGGGAGACCATGCGGAAATGTCCCGATTCTCATGGAGGAAATCGACGAGCTCGCTTTCCTATTTGCTGTCAAGGATGGCCCCTATGATAGCGTGCCTCTCCGGGTGGTCCGGGTCCAAGGGGATCTTCTTTGTTTCTTTGGCTGGCTGAAAGGAGCCATGGGTCTCCGACTCCTTGGGATCTGGTGAGAGGTACGGCTGCTTGCTGGCCATGGCCACAACCCGGTCCAGGAGCTTCTTCTTGGTAGCAATCATAAGGGACTCGGCCAGCCGACTGCTAGCAGCAGCATAGGCGGCCAACTTCCTGTAGTCACCGGCTATAGTGATTATGCCCTTGGTTCCCAACATCTTCATCTTGAGGTAGGCATAGTGCGGCACCGCCATGAACTTGGCTAGAGCCAGCCGGCCTAGGAGCGCCTGATAAGGGCTCTCCAGGTCAACCACCTCAAACCAGATTGCCTCACAGCGGAAGTGATCTTTGTCTCCGAAGAGGATGTTGTCGGTGTCAAAACCGGCGGATCTCGGGTAGGGGGTCCCGAACTGTGCGTCTAAGGTTGATGGTAACAGGAGACGGGGGACACGATGTTTACCCAGGTTCGGGCCCTCTTGATGGAGGTAATACCCTACTACCTGCTTGATTGATCTTGATGAATACGAGGATTACAAGAGTTGATCTACCACGAGATCGTAATGGCTAAACCCTAGATGTCTAGCCTGTATGATTATGATTGCCTCTACGGACTAAACCCTCCGGTTTATATAGACACCGGAGGGGCCTAGGGTTGTACAGAGTCGGTTTACAGAGGAAGGAATCTTCATATCCGAACGCCAAGCTTGCCTTCTACACAAAGGAGAGTCCCATCCGGACACGGGTGGAAGTCTTCTATCTTGTATCTTCATGGCCCGTCAGTCCGGCCCACGTCACATAGGCCGGACACCCGAGGACCCCTTAATCTAGGACTCCATCAGTAGCCCCCAAACCAGGCTTCAATGACGATGTGTCCGGCGCGCTGATAGTCTTCGGCATTGCAAGGCGGGTTCTTCCTCCGCATACTTCAAAGTGTCTGATCCGAAGAGTTATACTCGGCTTTCCATTTAATGGCGTACCCCTTGGCTTCTACGCCTCCATTGCTTCGGCCTCCACGTGTCGGGTGAACACGAAAGGTCAGAGTATTTTTGCACATAACACCCTGGCCATGTAAGAAGGGCGTATACTTAAGTGGATCAGATCTCAGATGCCATCTCACACCAGGCGGAAATCCTCAAAGCTCGCTAGGAGAAACCATTCCAGCATGGCTAGCGTTCCCAGTTCTTCCTCCTGCCCCCATGGCTCCGAAAAAGGCGATTGGGAGAAATGTTCAGTATCCCATGACTAGCTGAGCAAGCTTCAAACACAGGGATTCCTTCCCCCTGCGGATCTAGTCCCCATCCGGGCGGGATTAACCTCCTTTACAGGCGGAGCCCTGGCAGAAAATTTCCCTAATCCAACCAGGGGGAGCGAGTGTGTTTCATATCCTTCTTAATAAGAGGCTTCGGGTTTGCAATCCACCCTTTCCTCCGAGGTCTCCTGGAGTACTGTGGCCTCGAACTACACAACTTCACTCCGGCCTCCATCCTGCACATCGCGGGTTTTGTCGCTCTTTGCGAGCTATTCCTGGGCTGCGAGGCCCACTTTGATTTGTGGAGGAAACTTTTCTGCCTCGTGCCTCATACCCAAAAGGGATCCGTATTCGAGGTGGGCGGCGCCGAGATATGGCGCATAGCCGGGACCGGATACTTGTCCGGCATGCCGAAGAAGGCATCCGAAGAGTGGCCCTCGGAGTGGTTTAATATTAAAGATGTCGTCCTCCCCGACCCAGTCCGAATGGGCCTTCCCGAATTTTCCAGCTCTCCATTGAGGAAACGCCACAGTTGGCGTCCTCGGAGCCTCAAGGAGGAAGACAACGCAGAAGTCCGACAACTGATGGGTAAGATAAGGACACTTACCCAGTCCGTATTATCAATAATCGAGGTAATGGCAACTTCCATAGCGCGAGGTGTTCAGCCGCTCCAATTCAGGGGGCTCCCTATGTGGCACTATAATGGGGAAGATGATGCCTCACGCTGCGGACGAAAGGGTCCGGATTCCCCCACTGCCCTGGCCACAATATTGGCCGATCTGTATAAAGGGGAGAAAGAGGAATCCACTCGTCTTACGCGCCGAGAGGGATTTTCCATGTACAATCCTCCTAGCTGGCTGAGTTTTAATCCCACCATTTTATTCAATCCTCTCCCGAGTCATGTTTTAACTGACATTAACCCGTCCTTCAATAGGAATGGCGGAAGGCTACTGCAGGGATCCATAGCCCCGCTCCACAGCCGGAGGACCATAATCGGGACCTCGATCCCGGATTCGAAGAAGATCCGGACATATTTGTAGAGCTCAAAGAGGGAGTCTTCTACCAGGCGAGCTATGATGGCACAGAAGTAGCCATCACGGCCGATTATCCCGGCCTCCTTCCTGCCTCACATGTAAGTGGCCAGGAGACATTTCCTACGAAGGAGCTTTCTTGTTATGCCTCACTCACTACACTGTCTTGTGCTCCAAAGGGAAGGCGCTCGACACGTCATATTGCACCAGAGGCATCTCAGAAGAGAGCGACGCATTCGGTGGGCAGGTCCTCGAAGAGGAAGGCAACCGACAACACGGCCGATCCTGCATCAAAGAGGTATGGCTTTACATATGCCCTATGGCAGTCACATCGAAACATGACATTGTCGGCTGTGTTTTATCCGGAAAAGTGTTCGCTGGACCGTGTCTGAGGGGCCTGCCAGTCGCACCTCCACCGATCAGGTTCCAGACCCTGCTTCTAGGGCGGGGGAATACACGGGAATAACGCCGGATTGTCCTCCTTAAGAGGATTTGGATAATGTATCCGTTACGAACTCTGAAGTAGAGAGTGCCATGCATCATCGGCGCTGGAGGGCCGCTCTTCGCGACCCCGGCTTTACTAAAGAGGCGTTCGACGCCTTCAGCTCGGGTGATGCGTACATCCGAGCTGCTCGGGATGGGCTTACTAGAGCCACTGACCAGTATTTGAAGGATATGCGGGTAAGTATGCATTGTACAGATCTAGTAATCATGTGCCAGTAGCCCCCGACACTTGAAACAGTTGAAACAACTGATTTAAGGATCGTTGTATAATCAGGTACTCACAGAGAAGAACAACATGTTGTCTCATGAGCTGGAAAAGTGCCGGACTCAGCTAGCTATTGTGACCGCCGAACTGGAGAAGTCCAAAGAGGCACCACCTGGTAATGTTCCCCTCCATCCAGAATGAGTATAATCGTGTACCCGTAATATTAATACTATTGCATTCCGATGACAGGATCAGCAGATCAACTGAAAGAGGAACTGAAGGTCGCGCAGGCGGGTAAACAACAGGCCGAAAGGCAACTGGCCGCAGGCGAACGTGTGTTGACACAAGTCAGGGATGATAAGAACAAGCTGCAGGATTCCAGCACCCTGCTGGGCGAAGAGCTAAAAGATGTATGAGCCCAGCTAGCGGACGTCGTGAAGGAAAATAGGAGGCTCCAGGGCGGCATATTCAGTATGCCTTTGAACTAACCTCTGTGTAATTCGGCAAACAAATGAGCTGACAGATTTATGTCTGCAGGTATACTGACTGGCCGTCCTGAAGAGGGAGTGTTCGGATCTCAAGGCGATCTGTTGCAAGAGCTGTCCCAAGTGCACGAGCGAGCTCGGCAAGAAATGCGGAGTGTTGCCAAGGCTTTGTGGTCATCCGCCTCCCCTCCAGGAAGCATGGAGGAGCTTGTGAAGCTATTCCAGGGAGCTCGGCGCCATTTTCGATTATGGAAGATATCGGCTTGCCGAGAAGGTGCCCGAGAGGCCTGGGCCATGGTGAAAACGTGGTACACCAAGCTTGATCCGAATCATATGGCCTGGGTCGGACCTCGGGGGTCAGATGGACAAGAAATTCCAGTTAGTTTGGTATATGACCAAGTAAAGATAGCCGCCAAGTTTTCCTAATAGGATTGTAAGTTAGATAGCCTGTTAGACGGCGTAGAGGAAGAAGTTTTTGAGTCCAAGTGGCTATGTACTTCAATTGACAAATTGTCCCTAGCCGGATTGTAAAACAATTGTCATGGCGGACCTTTTCGCTTCGACCTCTGGACCCGAAGGTGCGGAGTGTTTCTGAATACCGGAACGACAATATAGACCGGGGTATGCGTGGAAACCACGTGTAGGGGTCATAGTTGCTTGAACAGACAAGTTGTATCTGGCTAGCTATGTTATATTACTTGTTGATTGTAAGAAACATCTTCCAGGGAGAATAGTTCTGTTAAGTGTTCCTTTCCCTGGGTGAACATGCGGTAGTGTGCATGCCCAAACTATGATTGAAAAAAATCATAGTATATGTAACATCTGGGGCTTCAAAGTGTAATTAGGGTATAACGTCTTTAGTCCGCCGACTGAATATTCCCTTAAGAACACTAGCTTTCGGCTTCACCCAGTCTGAGGTACACGTCCGGATGACCCGGCTATAACAATTGCAGAGGTGCTCCCTTTATGCCCTAGCCGAACAAACGGGAACGTAGGGTATAAGCACAGGAGCCAGGCAACCCAGCTTGGCAAAAACTTAAGTCATAATGGTGCATATAATGGCGAAGAAAAGGTACATATGCGGCAAGGACACATATGTGCTGAGCTTGATGCTCGGAAAATAATAATAAGCTTCTGTAAAAGAAGCCCCCAGGTATTATGGGCGTATACATTTAAGGATGTGTACATCATAGGTGTGCGGTCTGGCCGCACAAAAGCTATAGAGCTAAACTAAAAGATAAAGAGAGAAAAAATGGAAACAAAAAGGGAGAAGAAGACGAACAAAGAGTCCGGCTCTAGGCGTAGAATCTTCGGAGTCTGGCGACGTTCCACGGGTTCGGCTCTAAGCGATTGTCCGATGCATCACGCAAGAGGTATGCTCCTCCAGTGAGAACTTCATCTATAATGAAGGGACCCTCCCACTTGGGCTTGAGTTTGTCCTTTTTCTTCTCTGGCAAGCGTAGAACGAGTTCACCAACATTATAAGTCTTCGCCCGCACTTCTCTGCTTTGGTATCTGCGAGCCTGTTGTTGATAGAATGCAGAACGGGCTTTTGCAACATCGCGCTCCTCCTCCAGGGCATCTAGACTGTCCTGCCGATCAAGCTCGACCTCTCTCTCTTCATACATGTGCACTCGAGGTGAGTCATGAATGATGTCGCAGGAAAAAATGGCCTCTGCGCCGTACACCATGAAGAATGGTGTGTATCTGGTAGTGCGATTGCGCATGGTCCGCAGCCCCTAGAGTACGGAGTCGACCTCCTCGACCCAGTGCTTGTCTGATTCTTTCAAAGACCGCACTAGTCTAGGCTTAATGCCGCTCATGATAAGACCATTAGCTCGTTCGACTTGACTGTTTGTCTATGGGTGATAGACGGAGGCGTAATCGAGCTTAATGCCCAGGTTAGCACACCAGGTTTTCACTTCATCGGCTATAAAATTGGAGCCATTATCGGTGATGATGCTGTGTGGGACACCATAACGGTGCACGACACCGGATATAAAGTCTATCACTGGTCCGGCTTCGGCCGTTTTAACTAGCTTGGCCTCTATCCACTTAGTGAATTTATCTACCATGACCAGCAGTTATTTTTTCTTATGGCTTCCTCCTTTAAGGGGACCGACCATATCAAGCCCCCAGACCGCAAAAGGCCAAGTAATGGGGATTGTTTGTAGAGCGGTAGGCGGCATATGGCTTTGGTTGGCGAAAAGCTGGCATCCAACACAGTGTTGGACAAGGTCCTGTGCATCTGCTCAGGCCGTCGGCCAAAAGAAACTTGTACGGAAGGCTTTACTTACAAGTGCCCGAGCCGCGGCGTGGTGACCACCGAGACCAGCATGGATTTCGGCCAGAAGCTGCCGTCCCTCTTCTTCGGAGATACATCTTTGAAGGACTCCAGTAGCGCATTTCTTGTAGAGCTCTCCGTCATGGACCTTGTAGGCTTTCGAGCGCCGAACAATGCAGCGAGCCTCATTCTAATCCTCAGGGAGCTCTCGCCTATTAAGGTAGGCCAAGAAGGGTTCGGTCCATGGGGCAATTACTGCCATTATTAGATGGGCCGATGGTGTTATTTCGGTGGCTGAGCCCCCGATGATATCGGTATTGTGTTTGGAATCTGGGGGTATAATCGGATCCGGACTGGTGTTGTTGCTCTCATCCTGCCACACCACGAACGGCTTGAAAAGCCTTTCTAGAAAGATGTTAGGCAGGACGGGGTCATGCTTGGCGCCCATGCGAGCAAGGACATCCGCCTCTTGATTACTTTCTCGAGCCACATGATGAAACTCGAGTCCCTCGAACCGAGCTGATATTTTGAGTATGGCGTTACGATAGGCTGCCATCTTCGGATCTTTAGCTTCGAAGTCTCCGTTTATTTGGGATATTGCGATATTTGAATCCCCGCACACCTCCAGGCGTTGTATGCCCATGGAGGCAGCCATCTGAAGACCGTGCAATAAGGCCTCGTATTCGGCTACATTGTTGGAGTCTCTGTATAATATTTGGAGCACGAACTGGACTGTGTCTCCAGTGGGGGACGTGAAGACAATGCCCGCTCCTAAGCCGGCCAACATTTTAGAGCCATCGAAGTGCATGACCCAGTTGGAATATGTGTCGTACTCTTTAGGGAGTTCGGCCTCTGTCCATTCAGCGACGAAGTCGGCCAGTACCTGGGATTTAATGGCTCGGCATGGTTTGTATGTTATGTCGAATGGTAGGAGCTCAATGGCCAACTTGGCAATCCGTCCTGTAGCATCGCGGTTGTTGATTATGTCGTTGAGTGGGACTTCGGAAGCCACCGTGATCGAGCACTCTTGGAAGTAGTGTCATAGCTTCCGAGATGCCATGAAGACCGTGTATGCTATATTTTGGTAATGAGGGTACCGTTATTTGCATGGTGTGAGGACTGTGGATACGTAATATACCGGTTTATGAAGCGGGAATTTCTGTTTGTCCTCCTCTCGCTCAACGACGAGCACCGCGCTCACCACCTGGTGTGTTGCATAGATGTATAATAACATCGGTTCGCCGATGTTCGGCGCGGCAAAGGATTGGGTTGCTCGCTAAAAGAGCCTTTATTTCTTCCAGTCTGGCCGTTGCCGCATCCGTCCACTCGAAATGGTCGGTGCGTCGGAGAAGGCGATAAAGTTGCAATGCCTTTTCTACTAGTCTGGAGATAAAGCGGCTTAAAGCTGCCACACATCCGGCTAGTTTTTGGACCTGTTTGAGGTATGTTGGTGTAGCCAATTGTGACAAAGCTCGGATTTTGGCTAGATTTGCCTCAATTCCTCTATTGGAAACGATGAAGCCCAACAGTTTTCCAGCGGGAACGCCGAAAACACATTTTCCGGATTGAGCTTGATGTCATATGTACGGAGGTTGTCGAATGTGAGACGCAGGTCGTCTATTAATGGCTCGACGTGCCTAGTCTTGATGACGATGTCATCCACATATGCTTCAACTGTCTTGCCGATTTGTTTCTCCAGGCATGTTTGAATCATGCGTTGGTAGGTGGCGCCAGCGTTTTTAAGCCCAAAGGGCATAGTGTTGAAGTAGAAAAAAGGCCCGTATGGGGTAATGAATTCCGTTGCGGCTTGATCAGACTCCTTCATTTTGATTTGATGGTATCCGGAATATGCGTCAAGGAAACACAGTGAATCGTGTCCTGCAGTAGCATCAATAATTTGATCGATGCGGGGGAGGGGGAAGGGATCCTTAGGGCAGGCCTTGTTGAGGTCTTTGAAATCGACGCATAGGCGCCAGGATTTATCCTTCTTTGGCACCATCACCAGGTTTGCTAGCCAGTCCGGGTGTTTTATTTCTCTGATGAATCCGGCCTCGATTAACTTGGCTAGCTCCTCCCCCATAGCTTGTCGTTTGGGTTCGGAAAAGCACCGCAGTGTTTTCTTTACCGGCTTATATCCCTTCAATATATTGAGGCTGTGTTCGGCCAACCTGCGTGGGATTCCTGGCATATCAGAGGGGTGCCAGGCGAATATGTCCCAGTTCTCGCGCAGGAACGCTCGTAGTGCGGCGTCGACCGTTGGGTCCAGCTGCGCCCCGATGGAAGCTGTCTTCTTGGGGCCCGTCAGGTGGACTTGAAATTTGACTATTTCGTCCGCCGGTTTGAAGGAGGTGGATTTTGGTCGCTTATCAAGGATTACGTCGTCCCTATCCACCGTGGAGCATAGTGCGGTTAACTCTTCAGCCGCGAGGGCTTCAGATAGTGCCTCGAGGGCCAGGGATGTGGTTTTGTTTTCGGCGCGGAGTGCTATGTCCGGATCACTGGCGAGAGTGATAATACCGTTGGGCCCGGGCATCTTGAGTTTCATATACACGTAGTGAGGTATAGCTTGAAAGCGCATGAATGCATCTCGCCCCAATAGGGCGTGATATCCGCTGTTGAAAGGGGCCACCTAAAAGCTAATCTCTTCGGACCGAAAGTTCTCCAGCGTGCCAAATACCACGTCGAGTGTAATTTTCCCCGTGCATCGCGCCTCCTAGCTAGGAATGATTCCTCGGAAGGTCGTATTACTTTGTTCGATGCGGCTCCTATCTATTTCCATTTTATTGAGCGTGTCCTCGTAGATAAGGTTTAGCCCACTGCCGCCGTCCATGAGCACTTTAGTGAGCCGAAAGCCATCCACAATTGGATTGAGGACCAAGGTGGCTGGTGCCCGGACTGACAGGAATTTTGGTTCATCACTGGCATTGAAAGTTATGGCCGTGTCGTTCTAGGGGTTTATCGCTGCGACTGGACATACTTCGGTGAGGTCGCGGAGTGCCCTCTTGCGCCGATTGTTTGAAGCGAAAGTCTCGAAGACCGCCAATACTCTAAGGTCGTCGTCTTCCGGGGGGGCGTTGCTCTAGGGTGTTCTTGGCGAGGATATCCTCGCCGCTCTTGGCCACTTTCCGGAGTATCCAACATGCTCTAAGGCTGTGGGTTGGTACGGTATCCGGTGTCGTGTGTATTTTGCATGGCCTATCGAGCCATCCCTCCAGAACGGTTCCGCGTCCCGTAATGGGCTTAGTTTTCTTCACTATGGGGTCAGGTGCCCCACGAGGGTGCATCCTTTTTGCCCGCCAGAGGGGTTGAGTGAAGACTGGTGGTTCCCAGCGAGTTGTCTGAGTTTTCCAGGCGCTTTCCATTGCGCAGTACTTCTGTACTATGGTCGCCAAGTCAGCGAAGTGTAATACGCGATGGCGGTTGATGGCGTTGAGGATTCCTTCGTCCGTGCAATTATTGCAGAATACTGAAATCGCATCCTCGTCGCGACAATCTTTAATCTTGTCTTTGAGAAGGAGGAATCTGGCCCAAAAGTGATGGACTGTTTCCTGAGACTATTGTCGTGCGTACATGAGGTCGCATATATCCGGATGGCCGGAATTGCTTGGCGAATATTGCTTGTGGTGGGTGGGTGGCTTTAAATCCGAACCCTGACCCGATGTGGAGTCCGGAGTTTGAAAAACTTCCGAGCTTATTAGTTTGGGCTCCGGGATGTCAGGCTCGGCGCCCGGTTCGAAGTTCGAGGAGTTCGGAGTGTCACCCCGCAAACGGGTATCCAGCTCTTGGAACTTGGAAATCCGAACATAGCTTGTCTTCAACATAGGGGAAGAGTTGTTGTTTTGTTCCTCTACGACCGCTATCTGATGGGTGACCGGCGGAGATTTGATTTCTCTCTGATCGGGTTTAAGCCCAATCTGATCATAGTCTGTAGCGACTCCCATGGCGGCGATGCGATCCAAAAGTTTGTTTAAATACGACAACTCCGTGGGATCCATCCGTTTGGAGTATTCGGAGTCAACACGGAGAGGATTTTCGATGACCTGAGAAGTCATCTTTGGCTTAACGGCTGAACGGGCGGCCATGGTAAAGCCACCCAGCCGGAGGGTTTGGCCTGAGGCTAGGGCTCCTCTGGAGGTGACACTGTCCTTGATAACAAGGCGAGCCATCGACCCTGTCTTCGACGTCACAGCGGAACTCTCAATGAAAGCACCAATGTCGGTGTCAAAACCGGCGGATCTCGGGTAGGGGGTCCCGAACTGTGCGTCTAAGGTTGATGGTAACAGGAGACGGGGGACACAATGTTTACCCAGGTTCGGGCCCTCTTGATGGAGGTAATACCCTACTTCCTGCTTGATTGGTCTTGATGAATACAAGGATTACAAGAGTTGATCTACCACGAGATCGTAATGGCTAAACCCTAGATGTCTAGCCTGTATGATTATGATTGCCTCTATGGACTAAACCCTCCGGTTTATATAGACACCGGAGGGGCCTAGGGTTGTACAGAGTCGGTTTACAGAGGAATGAATCTTCATATCACGCCAAGCTTGCCTTCTACGCAAAGGAGAGTCCCATCCGGACACGGGAGGAAGTCTTCTATCTTGTATCTTCATGGCCCGTCAGTCCGGCCCACGTCACATAGGCTGGACGTCCGAGGACCCCTTAATCTAGGACTCCCTCAGACGTCTATCTTGATCTTGCCGATTGGTGAGCAGGAAAGGCCAGGTACAATGCCATGGAAGACAGTCCGACTGGGCTGAAGTTGTCTCTCTTTGATACCCATCTTCTCCATGGTGTTGCGGTAGAGGATGTTAATGCTGCTACCGCCGTCTATCAGAACTCGGGAGAAGCGAGCAGCTCGCCTCTCTGTTGAGAAGGTGGCGTCCAGCACCATGGCGTAGGAACCCAGAGAAGGCATCACTTTCGGGTGGTCTGCACGGCTCCAGCTGATGGGCCTTTCGGACCAATGCATGAACTCCGGGACTTCAGACGCGACAGCATTCACCTCACGGTGCTGCTGGCGTCGGCTATGCCTGTCATCAGCCACACTGGTGAAGATGACGTAGGCTCTGTGTTCTTCGGGGAATTCATCGTGGATAGCACCGACTGCTGGACGGGCCACCGGCTACTGAGGAGGCGGAGCCGGCTGGCCAGCAGGCGGAGGCGGTAGTCCTTCGCCCTTGGCAATGCGGACGAGCCAATGGCACTTCCGGGTTGTGTGGTTGGACGGCTTCACGCCGCTGTGGAACTTGCAGGGAGCATCGAGGGTTTGCTCGAAGGAGAAGGCGAGCAACCAAGCGGGCTTTCCGCCTTTCTGACGCTTGGGGCCAGGTTGTCCCTCAGGCTGCTGGTCTTCAACTGTTGCCACCTGCCGGCTGGTGGAAGCCGGCTGCGGGGCTTTGCACTTGTTGTTCTTCTGCTGCTGGAGCCGACTGTTGTCACCAGCCGGCGTTTGAGGAGCCGGAGGGAGCACCTTTCCAGATGCGTCCACTCGGAGCTCCGACTTCATGGAGGAGTCAGCAGTGGCGTACTTGTCTGCTATGATCAGCAGCTCGTCGAGTGTGGCCGGCTCGTCGCAGAGGAGTTGGTGCTTGAGTAAGGTGCCCTCTCGGCACCCGGCAGTGAAGTACTCTATGGCTTGCACCTCATGCACCCCTTCGCATGAGTTGCACAGCTCAGCCCACCGTGTCAAGTAGTCGCGAGTGGACTCGGTTGGGCCTTGGACGCACAGAGAGAGCTGGCGGGGCTTGGGCGGCCGATTGTAGGTGCTGGTGAAGTTGCGGATGAAGGCTTCGGTGAAGTCCAGCCAACTGTTGACGTTGTAGGGCTTGAGGCTGTTCAGCCATGTCCGGGCCGTGCCCTGAAGCATGAGGGGGACGTACTTCACGGCAACGCGCTTGTTGCCGTTTGCTATGTTGACTGCGGTGGAGTAGTCCACCAGCCAATCCTCCGGCTTCAAAGAGCCGTTGTACTTGGGAGTGTCTCGAGGGAGTGAGAACCCTTTGGGGAAGGGCTCGTCGCGAATGCGGGGGCCAAAGCAAGGCAGGCCGATTGCATCTTCTTCTTCTACCGCCAGGGATCAAGCCAAGCGGTCGATCCGGTGACGGGCGTTGTTTTCTCCGACTCCTTCACGGTGGCCTAGCCGGTCTCCGAGAGTCGTGTGCTCAACAGGCGGCCGGGAGGCACGCCTCTCCCTGCACGGGGGAGGCGGGCGATCGCTCCGCTGTTCCACCACTCGTGGGTGGCCATCTTGGTCGCGCTCGATGGTGATGCAGGTGCGGGTGCGGCTAGCGCCCGGCTTTCGGTCTCTTCGACCGCGAGCACCGCCTTCCGGGGACCGGGAGGTTGCGCCGTGTTCTCGGCGAGGGGGAAGGTTCTCAGCTTGCTGACCGGGTTCTACCACGCAGTGGCCGGCTTCTTGCTACGTGATGGCCGCGTCGATGAGCTGCTGGACGCGCTCCGTCATGTAGTGACGCTCGTCGCCCTCCAGTTGGTCCAATTCTTCTGCCGTCGCCTGGGCGGCATGCATGTTCTCCATGGGCGTGGCGTAGACAGGGCGATCTACCCCCAGCATGCTGGCGATGGCTGCGCCGCGTTGCCGGACCATGCCCACACAACTGGGCTCTCCAGCAGACGGCACGGTCGATCTCGCGCTAGAACGCTTCGGTGAGGCATCTCATTGTGGCCAACTTCTTGGCACTCTCGACGAGCGCGATGCGACAGGCCTCCAGCGTCTCGCCATTGGCATCTGCTGCTATGGGTTCGGACAGGTCCCGCATCGCCGCCTGCAGCGGGTCCTGTCTGGCCCCGCCAAAGGCTCCGTCGTGGCTGATGACCAGCACCTCCGTGACAGTGCTGGTGCTAGCGTCGCTGGTCGCAGGAGGGAGCGGATCGTCGATGACCACCATGTTGGTGGGGAAGGCGTCAAGGGATGCCGTGTCGGAGTCGACAAGCATCGGATCGGTGGAACCAACCGACTCTAGGTCAGAGGCCGGCTCGTTGGCGATGTGGAGCTTGCCAAGGAGATCGACGAGGCAGCTCTCAGAGCTGGCTGCACCCGCGTCGGGCACAGGCTCGTCGGAGATGCGGATCCCGCCGATGAGATCGGCAAGGCAGCTCACGGTGCAAACAGCTTCCACGCTGCGCAGCACGTAGACGCAAACACCGTCGGGCATGCCGGGCTGGATGCGCTCGCCAGGAAGGAAGAGGGTTCCCGTCCAGAATGTGTTTCCGGACGACGGTGCACCTAGCCCCATGATGGGCGCCAAATGTCGAGGATATCGTGCGACATATGCCGGACGAGGAGGAGGACGCCTCGGGGTCCATGCGCCTCGGCGTCCACGAGCTCCCACGTCGGCAAGAGAAGGACGGGGGAGTGGGGTACTCCAGCCTTGGCGTGTTGCCGCCCTTGATGTACTCGAGGACGGCCTCCAGCATGCGGCCGAGCACGCCCCACCATCGGCGCCACCCTTCGGAGTCTTCCGGAGGGCACGACGCCGTTGGTGGCCTCGAGCTGCTCGGCGTGGCGGCGGCGGAAGTAGGGTTCCCAGAGCGGGCTGTCGGGGACATACCGTGGACCTTCCCTCCCCGCCCGCGGCAGGGAGGCGCGGATACGCGCGATCTCCGCACGCCTCGCCGCCCCGGTGGGCGGCGGTGGCACCGGGACCCCGCCGGCGCTGATTCTCCATGCCCCGGGCACCCGCATGTCCGGCGGGACCGGGTACTCGGCCTCGAAGAGGAGCCGAGCCTCGTCCTCGTGAAGGTGGCGGCGGCCGAAGCCGTTCGCCGCCGCGCCGTCGCCTGGGAAGCGCTCGACTATGCTTTCAACTGGAGACGGCGAGAGGAGAGGAAGGAAAGGGGGAGAGATGGCGCGTCGGCGGTGGAGACTCTGTGCGTGTCACCGGCGCGCTGGGGGTTGGCTTATATAGGCGGAGGCGCCGCGCGTACGCGTTGCTGCCGCGTGGACGCGTGACGGGTGAGGGGACGCGCGTCGTCCGGTCTTCACTGCGCCGCCCGTGAAGCATTAACAGAGGAGGCTGACCGGCGCGGCAGTGCGCGTGAGCTTTGGCATTGATTCACCGCGGGAAACGGGGCGATGAGGACGACGAAGCGGCGAGAAGAGGGACGAGTCGCTGGCAAGGAGGGCCCGCGGCTCTTTCGCGCCAAAAACGATTCGTGCGGCACCCCTGAGCGCCGCCCAGCGCGCCGGGTTCGGGTTGCATCCGCCGGCGCCAATTTCGGCCCGAGCCGGTGAAAAATGGGCCCTTGGGGCGCGACTGGGCCGATTTTTTGGCGCCGGCGGCCGAAAAGTCGCCTGGGGGCCTTGTTGGGGGCGCGGCTGGAGATGCTCTAACCTCCCCGGCAACGGCGCCAGAAAAGAGCTTGATGTCGACTACAGAACTTTATTCTTGTAGACACGTGTTGGGCCTCCAAGCGCAGAGTTTTATATGACAGTACAAATTTTCCCTCAAGTGGATGACCTAAGGTTTATCAATCCGTGGGAGCTCTCAAACGTCCCTGCAACCAAATACAAGAAATCTCTTGTGTCCCCAACACACCTAATACAATGGCAAATTGTATAGGTGCACTAGTTCGGCGAAGACATGATGATAATAGTGTAATATTGATGGTAGAAATATATTTTTATAATCTGAATAAATAAAAACAGCAAGGTAGCAAATAGTAAACGGGCACAAAAACAGTATTGAAATGCTTGAAAATGAGGTCTAGGGTCCGTACCTTCGCTAGTGCAATCTCTCAACAATGTAATATAATTGGATCATATAACCGTCCCTCAACGTGCAATGAAGAATCACTCCAAAGTTCCTATCTAGCGGAGAACATACGAAGAAATCATTTCTAAGGTACGAAACCACCTCGAAGCTATTCTTTCCGATCGATCTATCCAAGAGTTTGTACTAAAATAACACCAAATAATTTCATATTCATAATACTCAATCCAACACAAAGAACTTCAAAGGGTGCCCTAAGATTTCTACCGGAGAAACAAAGACGAGAACGTGCATCAACCCGTATGCAAAGATTACCCCAATGTCACCACGGGAATCCGCGAGGTTAATGCCAAAACACATATCAAGTGAATCAATATGATACCCCATTGTCACCACGAGTATTCATATGCAAGACATATATCAAGTGCTCTCAAATCCATAAAAGTATTCAATCCGATAACAACAAATTCTCAAAGGGAAAAAACTCAATTCATCACAACAAGATAGAGAGGGGAAAACACCATATGATCCAGCTATATTAACAAAGCCCGTGATACATCAAGGTCGTGGCATCTCAAGAACACGAGAGAGAGAGATTACACACATAGTTACTAGTACAAACCCTGATATGACTCGAATAGCAGACGAGTCGCTGGTTGGTCCGATCCTTCACTGTACTTGAAAAATATCAATGAACAGCGACTTCCCTGTATTATACATCCACTCAACACGATGAGGTTGTGGATGTTTCCACATACATAATACTAAAGAATCCACCAACCCCTTGCTGACCGCATTGGTGTAGCTTCCACCATCGACAATCAACTTACAATTCATGTTGTTGACCTTGCACTGAGTTTGAAAAATATTCCAACGTTGCCCCTTATCCTCAATGCAATCCTCTTGCACTCGTTGCACCATCAGTGATGGATATGATTCAGTAGCTTCAAAACTCGCAACCACATTTTCAACATCCTTAGATTTTTCACTAGAAGTGTCAGAAACTGCCTCTTCATCACTAGCGGATGCATAGCCATCTCTCGTGAGCAACACTCTTTTCTGATTAGGACATTCACGCTTCATATGCCCCCTTCCCCCACACTTGAGACACTCTATGTCACTAGTACGTGTGGTGGACTGCGCACTAGAATCAATCCTCGACAGTCCTGATGTTGAAGCATACTTTTGTACGGAACCATGATGGCGGTTTGACGTTGTCGTCCTGGAGCTAGGACCGACATCATCAACCTTATGCTGCGAGCGTCGCCATGTGTTACCGGAAATAGTGCTAACTTGGCGTCGCTTAATCTGTTGTTTCGCACGCACAACTTGGTGCACAAGATCTTGTATGTTGTAGTAGACCACCATCTCAACATGATCCTGCACCTCAATATTTAGCCCGTTAAAGAAACATGCCACGGTCGCCTCTGGATCCTCTGTCGTCCTTGTACGTATCATAAGAATTTCCATCTCCTTGTAATATTCATCCACACTCGTATTAACTTGAGAGAACTGCTGCAACTTGTTGTACATATCTCTTCTATAGTGCTCAGGAACAAAACGTCGCCTCATAAATTCTTTCATCACTCTCCAAGTCGTCGGGCGATGTCTTGAACGACAAATTTGATTCCACCAAATCAGTGCGTAACCGGTGAAGTCAATTCCAGCAAATTGAACTTTCTTCTCTTCACTGTTGTAAGGGCATATTTCTCCCTATGTGGTTTTGGTGATTGATAACAATGCATTTGCGGACTAATCGTGTGCATTGAGCATTTCAGATGTCATGTCTAGGCACAAGGCGATTCTGTGCCCCTCGGAGCCTATCGAAGACGGCGTTTCTCTATGTTTCTTTTCGATGGATTTGAGTCGTAGGGAAGCCATACTATTAAGAGGGGGTCCGCTTTGGAAATGTTAGGGTTGAATCAACACGTACACATCTATACCTTTGCGCCACCTTTCCTTCGCTTCATTAGAGCACCGATCGTTTTCCCTTGTCTTTGCGAAGATGAAGGCCTCCAAGTGCTATACTTCGGTGGCTGCCATGGTTCCTGATCGATTTTCACCCTTAAAAAATCTCGGGTTGAGATTTTATTAAGGACCACCGCAACAAATATTTTTTCTCAACACAGAGTTAATTCCTGCACTGCCGCAACATCTAGCTTACAGCCACACTCACTTCACCACATGCACTAAGTGCAGAGACCACACACCCTTGGCACCTAATCATACATCTCGTTTTCCAGATCACTAACACCGCACCACAGTTTTTCCACACAGAAAAAAACTTGTGGGTTTTATTTTTACAAAACCTACCGCCACACACGCTAACAACCACTCGCACCCGACAACGATCACTAATCCTCATATCCACCACGGCCACGGAGAGCCACCACTCGAGCAGCAGCATCATGACGATCATCTAGAATGATCGCACACAGGAGTAGCGAGAAGCCAACTAACGCCGCCAGCATTCCGACCAGGAGAATCGTGATCAGATCTGGAGCCACGTCCTCCATTAGCCCTCATCTGGAACTCCTGCAGCCAGAAGAAGAAGGAGGAAGAGGAGGAAGAGGAAGTGAGGCCAAGTGTGAGGAAGAGGAGAGAGAGATCGCTGTCGTTTTTATAGCTCGAGCTCGGTGCATGGTGAGCAAAGTCCACCAGCTACACTCACCGCGTGATCGCCGGTGTTCGAAGGCGAATCCACGAGCAATGCCGACAAGGTGCTGGCCCGTGAGGTGAGTGCATGCTGTGCTGGCAGCAAGCACGCCGCGCACTACCACAGTACGACCCTAGATGCCCTGCGCTAGGCGCCGCAGACAGAGAAAGTGCGTGAAAACGCACGCGAGAGAGAAGAAAGAAGAGAGCCGGAGGAAGAAGAAGGGGCTGACAGTGGGCCCTGGGTCCACCTGTCAGCAGGAGAGAGCACTGTGCACTGGAGTACGGCAAGCAAAATTTGGAATTTGGAATTATACTTTTTCCAAATTTATCGTAGCTCTAAATAGCAAATCCTTAGTTACCCTAGCTATAGAGTTAAATCCACAGCACCAGTGCCTCACTGTAGTTGCACCAATTCAGTACCCTTACTGTAACTGCGTTTAAATCATACGAGCCAGATAAATACTTCAGTGGTATCCCCTCGGAGTGACAGATGGAGTTCTGGTGATCATCCTAACAAATCCCGAGGACGAGATTTTCCTTAAGAGGGATAGAGTTTGTAACACCCCAAAAATTTAACCACAGTTTTATTAAGTAAAATTTGGCTAGAGGTAAATTTTTGAATTATACTAGATCAGTAATTAATTTGAGAGCCTCCTTTGTTCTCTGCTTTCCTAAAATTCTTCCCTCCATTTAGGTTTGTATTGTGGGATGTGGTTGTTTTTTTTAAATCTTTTCTTTTTCTGTTTTAAATAGCAATAGGAAATATTTTCAGAATAAAATTTGCCAGCAAAATAGCATTTTCAATGCTAGAATTTGTCTGTTGCACTAAAACTATCTCAAATTTATTTTTAATAAATTCTCTCAAACACCTCCCCTACCCTATGTCACTACCCAATGCAATTTCTTCCACCAAAATTATCTTTTACTAATTTAAATATTTCCAAAACTAACTAACACCACTTCTTAGCATCCTTTGAGTTTACAAAGGAACTCCATTCTCCCTAACTTTTCTGACCTCACCAAAATATCCACACCAAGACCTTAGTACCTAAATTCAATTCCTCCAAGATTATTTAGGTCCATAATTCAAATAATTCAAATTTTATTTGAATGAAATTTGGACCAGATTTGGAATCCTTGCTCAAAACCATATCTTCCCTACTCCAAAAATTCTGAAATTTTTACACCAACTCAGAGTTGCATCAGAGAGACCCCACAACAAATTTCATATTTTTCAAAAATGCCTAGCTAGCATTGGCATTTCCTCGAACACCTTCTGTGCATACTGTAGCGCTGCCAATTTTTTTAGTAAACTCAGAAACGGACAGTGGGAGAGGGAAGCAGCGTCGTGCACTGCACTCCATCACCTCTCCTCCTCATCCACGCCTCCATCCATCATAAATGGGTCTCCGGGATCCCTCTGGTCGGCCGCTCGCCGCCGACAGCACAGTGGCTGGCCGATGCACCTGCCACCACCCTCGGCAGCGGCGGACGAATGGATCAGCTCGGCCGACCAGCGCCTTCACTCCCCAACTCCTCCCCTGCCTACCTCCTCTCCACGCGTCATCTCTTCTACGACATTGACGCACCGTACGAACCGTGCCGCGCCCGCCTGGCAGTCGCCGGAGATGGACACCGCCGCTAGACCCGTACGCGAGCCATGCCGTGGATAAGGCCACAGGGTTCAAACCTCGTCGCGCTGGCACTTCGGGAGAGCTCCACCGGGCTCTCTGATCAGACACCGACCGCGCTCGCCACCCAAACCAACCCCACCGACCGGAATTACTCCGCCGTGATCCACTCCGCTCCGACCACCCTCGCCCACCTATATAAAGGCCGCCCCGAGCATCGTTTCGAACTCACCCCGCCTCCACCCATCCGCAAACACACACTAGAGGGATCGAACGGCCCTGGGGAGGTCTTCTTCCCCAACTCCGGCCGCCCGATCCGCCTCTGCTTCCGAGAAGAAGCCGACATCATCCGTCCACCCCCACCTCCCAAATTTCTCCAGTAGCCTCCAAATCCACCCCCTCGTCTGTCCCGCACGTCAATGTGATGATTGAAGGCTCCTCCGACGAGATCCAACATCACCCGAAGCCGACGTCCGCCGAAGTCGACGTCGCCATCGCTGTGGTGCACACCGGTGGCCAAATCCATCACCCAATGATGCGGAAAGGTTCCACGAGCACGCCTGCACCATCGCCATCTCCTGATACACCGTCGATCGCGGCCGGTGACCTCCCCTTCCTTCTCTGTTTCGGCGCGAAGCACGCCCAAGTTCAAACCTGACGGGTGGGACCCACCCGTCATACTTCTTGTCTTTTCTATTTAGCCCGAACGCGTGTTTCCATAGAATACGCTTTCTCTATATGTAAAGCGTATTTCCAGCCGACCGTTTTCTTTTTATGTTTTATTTAAAAACAGATCTGACCACGACTTTGACTGCCTCTAGTTTTTCAACCACAACTCCAAATGACTGGATTCTTTTTCTGACATCCCTCATTTCTCATCTAGTTTATTTTAGTATTTATTTAAAAAAATTATGAAACGATTTTTGGTACTGTTTTGGAATTATGTGGTAATTGCAATATTTTTGAAAAAGGAAATTGGAGGGAAGATAAAAATTTCAAAGTATTGGAGTGCACCCAATCTTTCTGCATGCTCAAGGCAAGCATCTTGAACACTTGATATGGTGAATGCATGGTCGATTCTTTGTGAGAAATATTGGATCGTGAGTATGTTGAATTCAAATAAAACTTGCATATGGCCATTTTTGCATGCATGATCCATTGATATGTTGTTGTCCTCATTTAAACATGTACTATAAGTGACTATGGTTATTCCCACGTGCCACACAAGCTTATGTTGGTCCAGACTAATCTGCAGGGAGAAACAGTCACGAGAAAAGTGACCGTGAGACTGAAATCTTGTTATGACGAGAATGATCAGTGAGGGTATGTTGGGACATACCAGGTGGTGACCCTGTTGGGTACTGCCAAGGAATTATATTGTGCTAGCCACTGTAGGAAAACTTAAACCTCCTGAGTTGACCATAGATTGAGTCTTGTTCCGGTAACCCCCATACTTGTTCCGTGCTACCATTTGTCCTTGCCACAGGCAGGGTATGGTTCAGTAAGTTGTTAACCCCTTTTCGTGCACACACTGTACAGAGAGGCCATGGTGGAACATACCAGAGGCCTCTGGTAGGCATGTCATCTGGTCAGGGGGCATGGGTGTATCCGGCTGGGCTGAGAGGGGGCACCCCTTGTAATTCGTGCGTTATGAAATAGTGATCCCATGCTATTCGAGACGATGGTCTCCCCGTCTTAGAGTTTTTCTTTAACGATGCTTTGGGTGATTCCTGGCATCCGGAGAGTTAATCTGGTGTGTGCTGGTCAGGTGTGTTTTCAACCCAAAGGCCATAACAGGAATTAGTCAACGTCTTGGTGTTGGCTAAAGAAATCCTATACACGTGGGTAAAGAGTGCACCCTCTGCAGAGTTATATCTATTCGAATAGCCGTGTCCATGGTTAAGGACTACAGTCTGGGTTGGTCAAGTGTCGGTCTTAGTGTCAGTCTCCGGAGGAAATAATTAAATTGATCATGGTTCGTTTTGTAGGATAATTATTGCCACTGCTGGTGCAATTACGAATATTATTGTTGACATGGATATTGTGGTGGCCTAACCTTTTCCTCTTATGTGCAATCTTGAGTATCTCTTGCGATGGCTAGACTACCCGGGATACTCAAGTTTATTTTCGTTTGTGAGTATCACTTGGGATGGCTAGTCCACCTGGACACTCGTGTTATTATTATCTTATAAGCCCTTTATGAGGCGTCGCTCAGACACCCGACTGTGGCGTGTATTTTCAAGACCTCCCGAGGCGTCGCTTTTAGACACCCGTTTGGCGTTTCTTTTCAAGACCACTCCAGGCGTCGCTTTCAGACACCCGCTTGGCATTTTTCTTGGAATCCCTCGGGCGGTCCAACGCTCGATGTTCCACCTCATTTTCTTGATTTGCTACTAACATGGTTTATTTATCTTTCTGCACAGTATGAATATTTGTCATGCCATGCTTTAATTCTTAGTCAGCACATGCATATAATTTAATTTATCATGAGCACATGCACCCGGTATATCTTTTGTTCTTGATGTTTGGGAGTACATTCAAACGTACTCACTGGCTTGTCCCTGGCTATTGTCTTGGCCAGATCATGATTCAGAGAGGAGCACTACAACGACACCTCGCAACTTAGGATTTGAGGATAGCAGCCACACGAGATAGGAGTTATCCGGGTCAGCTGTTCCCGTGGGAATGGAGTCCCATCAACGTTGGAGATCCACAAGTCGCTTCCGTCATCCACCACTAGAGATCCTTGCTATATTCTTTGGACCTTTATGGTCTTGAACTCAATATGTTGTAATTGCTTGGAATGCTGTATCAAGGAAGTGTCCACCAGCAAACAGTAATCCTGGGGCTGGTGATGACACAAGGGTCATTTGCTGGGATTTATGTCCTGGAAATCCGGCCCCTACAACCTTGGTATCAGAGCCAGGCTGACCATTGGCTAATCCTATCTTAGCCTGGTCGCTATCCCTATATTTCCACACTATCCACACCCTTTGGTGTCCATAGTCACTCCTTTCCTATATGACAGCCTTCAGGGGCCAGCCGACATCATTCAGTAGTCGGTGCCCAACCTATCACCCTAACCGACAATCACAGTGATTTTGCTGCCATGGTTCCTAATCGATTTTTCACCCTTAACAAATCTCGGGTTGAGATTTCATTAAGGACCACCGCAACAATTTTTTTTCTCAACACAGAGTTAATTCCTGCACTGCCGCAACATCTGGCTTACATCCACACTCACTTCACCACATGTACTAAGTGCAGAGACCACACACCCTTGGCACCTAATCATACATCTCGTTTTCCAGATCACTAACAGCGCACCACAGCTTTTCCACACAGAAAAAAAACTTGTGGATTTTATTTTTACAAAACCTACCGCCACACACTCTAACAACCACTCGCACCCGACAACGATCACTAATACTCATATCCACCACGGCCACGGAGAGCCACCACTCGAGCAGCAGCATCATGACGATCATCTAGAATCATCGCACACAGGAGTAGAAGCCAACTAACGCCGCCAGCATTCCGACCAGGAGAATCGTGATCAGATCCGGAGCCACGTCCTCCATTAGCCCTCGTCTGGAACTCCTGCAACCAGAAGAAGAAGGAGGAAGAGGAAGTGAGGCCAAGTGTGAGGAAGAGGAGAGAGAGATCGCGGTCGTTTTTATAGCTTGAGCTCGGTGCACAGTGAGCAAAGTCCACCAGCTCCACTCACTGCGCGATAGCCGGTGTTCGGAGGCGAATCCACGAGCAGTGCCGACAAGGTGCTGGCCCGCGAGGTGAGTGCACGCTGCGCGGGCAGCAAGCACGCCGCGCACTACCACAGTACGGCCTAGATGCCCTGCGCTAGGCACCGCAGACAGAGAAAGTGCGTGAAAAGGCATGCGAGACAGAAGAAAGAAGAGAGCCGGAGGAAGAAGAAGGGGCTGACAGTGGGCCCTGGGTCCACCTGTCAGCAGGAGAGAGCACTGTGCACTGGAGCATGACAAGAAAATTTTGGAATTTGAAATTATACTTTTTCCAAATTTATCGTAGCTCTAAATAGCAAATCCTCAGTTACCGTAGCTGTAGAGTTAAATCCACAGCACCAGTGCCTCACTGTAGTTGCACCAATTCAGTACCCTTACTGTAACCGCGTTTAAATCATACGAGCCAGATAAATACTTCAGTGGTATCCCCTCGGAGTGACAGACGGAGTTCTGGTGATCATCCTAACAAATATCAAGGACGAGATTTTCCTTAAGAGGGATAGAGTTTGTAACACCCCAAAAATTTAACCACAGTTTTATTAAGTAAAATTTGGCTAGAGGTAAATTTTTGAATTATACTAGATCAGTAATTAATTTGAGAGCCTCCTCTGTTCTCTGCTTTCCTAAAATTCTTCCCTCCATTTAGGTTTTTATTGTGGGATGTGGTTGTTTTTTTAAATCTTTTCTTTTTCTGTTTTAAATAGCAATAGGAAATATTTTCAGAATAAAATTTGCCAACAAAATAGCATTCTCAATGCTAGAATTTGTCTATTGCACTAAAACTATCTCAAATTATTTTTAATAAATTCTCTCAAACACCTCCCTGCCCTATGTCACTACCCAATGCAATTTCCTCCACCAAAATTTTCTTTTACTAATTTAAATATTTCCAAAACTAACTAACACCACTTCTTAGCATCCTTTGAGTTTACAAAGGAACTCCATTCTCCCTAACTTTTCTGACCTCACCAAAATTTCCACACCAAGACCTTAGTACCTAAATTCAATTCCTCCAAGATTATTCAGGTCCATAATTCAAATTATTCAAATTTCATTTGAATGAAATTTGGACCAGATTTGGAATCCTTGCTCAAAACCATATCTTCCCTCCTCCAAAAATTCTAAATTTTTTACACCAACTCAGAGTTGCATCAGAGAGACCCCACAACAAATTTCATATTTTTCAAAAATGCCTAGCTAGCATTGGCATTTCGTCGAACACCTTCTGTGCATACTGTAGCACTGTCAAAAATTTCAGTAAACTCAGAAACGGACAGTGGGAGAGGGAAGCGGCGTTGTGCACTGCACTCCATCACCTCTCCTCCTCATCCACGCCTCCATCCATCATAAATGGGTCTCCGGGGTCCCTCTGGTCGGCCGCTCGCCACCGATAGCACAATGGCTGGCCGGTGCACCTGCCACCGCCCTCGGCAGCGGCGGACGAATGGATCAGCTCGGCCGACCAGCGCCTTCACTCCCCAACTCCTCCCCTGCCTACCTCCTCTCCACGCGTCGTCTCTTCTACGGCGTTGACGCACCGTCCGAACCGTGCCGCGCCCGCCTAGCAGTCGCCGGAGATGGACACCGCCGCCAGACCCGTACGCGAGCCGTGCCGTGGATAAGGCCGCTGGGTTCAAACCTCATCGTTCTGGCACTTCGGGAGAGCTCCACTGAGCTCTCTGATCAGACACCGACTGCGCTCGCCGCCCAAACCAACCCCATCGACCGGAATTACTCCGCCGTGATCCACTCCGCTCCGACCACCCTCGCCCACCTATATAAAGGCCGCCCCGAGCATCGTTTAGAACTCACCCCGCCTCCACCCATCTGCAAATACACACTAGAGGGATCGAACGGCCCCGGGGAGGTCTTCTTCCCCAACTCCGGCCGCCCGATCCGCCTCTGCTTCCGAGAAGAAGCCGATGTCGTCCGTCCACCCCCACCTCCCAAATTTCTCCAGTAGCCTCCAAATCCACCCCCTCGTCTGTCCCGCACGTTAATTTGATGATTGAAGGCTCCTCCGACGAGATCCAACATCACCCGAAGCCGCCGTCCGCCGGAGTCGACGTCGCCGTCGCTGTGGTGCACACCGGCGGCCAAATCCACCACCCAACGATGCGGAAAGGTTCCACGAGCACGCCTGCACCATCGCCATCTCCTGATACACCGCCGATCGCCGCCGGTGACTTCCCCTTCCTTCTCTATTTCGGCGCGAAGCACGCCCAAGTTCAAACCTGACGGGTCGGACCCACCCGTCATACTTCTCGTCTTTTCTATTTAGCCCGAACGCGTGTTTCCATATAATACACTTTCTCTATATGTAAAGAGTATTTCCAGCCGACCGTTTTCTTTTTATGTTTTATTTAAAAACCGATTTGACCACGACTTTGACTGCCTCTAGTTTTTCAACCACAACTCCAAATGACTTGATTCTTTTTCTGACATCCCTCATTTCTCATCTAGTTTATTTTACTATTTATTTAAAAAAATTATGAAACGCTTTTTGGTACTGTTTTGGAATTATGTGGTAATTGCAATATTTTTGAAAATAGGAAATTGGAGGGAAGATAAAAATTTCAAAGTATTTGAGTGCACCCAATCTTTCTGCATGCTCAAGGCAAGCATCTTGAACACTTGATATGGTGAATGCATGGTCGATTCTTTGTGAGAAATATTGGATCATGAGTATGTTGAATTCAAATAAAACTTGCATATGGCCATTTTTGCATGCATGATCCATTGATATGTTGTTGTCCTCATTTAAACATGTACTATAAGTGACTATGGTTATTCCCACGTGCCACACATGCTTATGTTGGTCCATACTAATCTGCAGGGAGAAACAGTCACGAGAAAAGTGACCGTGAAACTGAAATCTCGTTATGACGAGAATGATCAGTGAGGGTATGTTGGGACATACCAGGTGGTGACCCTGTTGGGTACTGCCAAGGAATTATATTGTGCTAGCCACTGTAGGAAAACTTAAACCTCCTGAGTTGACCATAGATCGAGTCTTGTTCCGGTAACCCCCATACTTGTTCCGTGCTATCATTTGTCCCTGCCACAGGCAGGGTATGGTTTAGTAAGTTGTTAACCCCTTTCCGTGCACACACTGTACAGAGAGGACATGGTGAAAGATACCAGAGGCCTCTGGTAGGCATGTCATCTTGTCAGAGGGCATGGGTGTGTCCGGCTGGGCCGAGAGGGGGGCACCCCTTGTAATCCGTGCGTTATGAAATAGTGATCCCATGCTATTCGAGACGATGGTCTCCCCGTCTTAGAGTTTTTCTTTAACGATGCTTTGGGTGATTCCTGGCATCCGGAGAGATAATCTGGTGTGTGCCGGTCAGGTGTGTTTTCAACCCAAAGGCCATAACAGGAATTAGTCAACGTCTCGGTGTTGGCTAAAGAAATCCTATACACGTGGGTAAAGAGTGCACCCTCTGCAGAGTTATATCTTTTCGAATAGCCGTGTCCATGGTTAAGGACTACAGTCTGGGTTGGTCAAGTGTCGGTCTTAGTGTCAGTCTCCGGAGGAAATAATTAAATTAATCATAGTTCGTTTTGCAGGATAATTATTGCCACTGCTGGTGTAATCACGAATATTATTGTTGACATGGATATTGTGGTGGACTAACCTTTTCCTCTTATGTAGAATCTTGAGTATCTCTTGGGATGGCTAGACTACCCGGGATACTCAAGTTTATTTTCGTTTGTGAGTATCACTTGGGATGGCTAGTCCACCTGGACACTCGTGTTATTATTATGTTATAAGCCCTTTATGAGGCGTCGCTCAGACACCCGACTATGGCATGTATTTTCAAGACCTCTCGAGGCGTCGCTTTTAGACACCCTTTTGGCGTGTCTTTTCAAGACCACTCGAGGTGTCGCTTTTAGACACCCGATTGGCATTTTTCTTGGAATCCCTCGGGCGGTCCAACGCTCGATGTTCCACCTCATTTTCTTGATTTACTACTAACATGGTTTATTTATCTTTCTGCACAGTATGAATATTTGTCATGCCATGCTTTAATTATCAGTCAGCACATGCATATAATTTAATTTATCATGAGCACATGCACCCGGTATATCTTTTGTTCTTGATGTTTGGGAGTACATTCAAACGTACTCACTGGCTTGTCCCTGGCTATTGTCTTGGCTAGATTATGATTCAGAGAGGAGAACTACAACGACACCTCGCAACTTAGGATTCGAGGATAGCAGCCACACGAGATAGGAGTTATCCGGGTCAGCTGTTCCCGTGGGAATGGAGTCCCATCAACGTTGGAGATCCACGAGTCGCTTCCGTCATCCACCACTAGAGATCCTTGCTATATTCTTTGGACCTTTATGTTCTTGTACTCAATATGTTGTAATTTCTTGGAATGCTGTATCAAGGAAGTGTCCACCAGCAAACAGTAATCCTGGGGCTGGTGATGACACAAGGGTCATTTGCTGGGATTTATGTCCTGGAAATCCGGCCCCTACAGGCGTGCGGTAGTATTGCTCAACGGCTCAGTAGTACCGCAGCGTGCCACGGTAGTACCCCCCCCCCACGGTAGCGGTAGTACCGCGCAGTGCGGTAGTACCGCTCCTGGCGAGCGGTAGTACTGTGGCCTGTTGCCCAGAACGCGGGCACGCACGGAAGAAGGGGCAGAAGTAATTTTTTTCTTCCGCGCCCTATGCGGTAGTACCGCACCCTGTGAGCGGTAGTACCGTGCCAGATTTTCGCAAAGACCGAAACTCAGCGGAAGTAGCCACGGATGTAATTTTATTAGTCTGTGCCTTCCCAGCCCAGATTGAACCCTGCCTTGCAGTAGTACCGCTCCGGCGGTTCTACCGCTCGTTGCTATACGCAACAGGGCCTCGTCTGGTATCTACTGCGCGAGCACTAGTACCGCACCGACTAGCGGTAGTACCGCAAGCCCCTGTGGTAGTACTGCGGCTCTGTGCGGTAGTACCGCATGTCGCGGGCTGAATAAGTGGGTAACGGTTGGATCTTTCCCCCCACTATATAAAGGGGGTCTTCTTCCCCAAGTTGACCACCTCTTCCCTCCCCAAGCTCCATTGTTGCTCAAAGCTCCATTTTTGCCCGATCTCTCTCCCTAGCCAATCAAACTTGTTGATTTTCTAGGGATTGCTTGAGAAGGCCCCGATCTACACTTCCACCAAGAGAAATTTGATTCCCCCCACTAATCCCTTGCGGATCTTGTTACTCCTGGGTGTTTGAGCACCCTAGATGGTTGAGGTCACCTCGGAGCCATATTCCATTGTGGTGAAGCTTCGTGGTGTCGTTGGGAGCCTCCAATTAAGTTGTGGAGATTGCCCCAACCTTGTTTGTAAAGGTTCGATCACCGCCTCCAAGGGCACCAATAGTGGAATCACGACATCTCTTATTGTGTGAGGGCGTGAGGAGAATACGGTGGCCCTAGTGGCTTCTTGGGGAGCATTGTGCCTCCACACCACTGCAACGGAGACGTACTTCCTCTCAAAGGGAATGAACTTCGGTAACACACCCTCGTCTCCACCGGCTCCACTCTTGGTTATCTCGTACCTTTACTTGTGTAAGCTTATATTGTGTTGTATCCCTTGCTTGCTTGTGTGCTTGTTGTTGTTGCATCATATAGGTTGCTCACCTAGTTGCATATCTAGACAACCTACTTTGATGCAAAGTTTAATTTGGTAAAGAAAAGCTAAAAATTGTTAGTTGCCTATTCACCCCCCTCTAGTCAACTATATCGATCCTTTCAATTGGTATCAGAGCCTCGTCTCTTTATTAAGGATTTTGCCGTCCGAAGAGTATGGTTGGCACCACGGACGAGGGGGAGGATCACTCCGGTGCTAGTCCCATCTTGTCTGCGGCCGATGGGGGTTCCTTGGTCTCTCATGAGGAATTCAATGCAGCTTTGGACACATTGAAAACCTCCTTGATGACCGAGGTTAAAGGCATGTTCAAGGATTTTCTTGAAGGCATGAAACTTTCCACCGCACCTTTGGAAGTGGGTGCCCCCATTAACAAGGTGACGGATGCTAACTCCAACAAGGGGGTAGCTTCTAGTGATCAAGTTCCTTTGCCTAGTGGTGGAAGTGGAAATGGCATCTTTGCCCATGTTGAACCTCCAATTACTTATGGAGGACCGGTTCCCTCCACTCATATTAATCATGTTGGTCCTCCTCGTAAGCTTGTGAAGAATGAGGATATTGCCTCTTGGGTCTATTGCTTCAAATGCCATTTAAATCATTGTTCTACTAACCTTTGGAGAATTATTAAGCAAGGTTTCTACCCGCACGACCCAAGCAACTTCACTCCTAGAGAAGCCGCGAATAATCAATTCAACGACTCCGCTCTATTCATTCTCCAAGAAGCAATTCCACCCGAAGATATTGCACACCTCCGACCCTTCACCGTGGCCAAGGAAGCATGGCAACATGTTGTTTCTCTTTACAAGGGAAGCGCAAGCATTCAACGCTCAAACTTTGAAGTGGTGCCAGATGAAGCTGATGAGTTTGCGATGAATGAAGATGAAGAACCTTGTGATCTCTATCGGAGATGAACCACTCTCGCGGTCTCACTCCGAGATCACGGAAGCAAGGATACGGATGACAATTGGATCAAGCACAAGTTTCTCAAGGCTATGATGCCCTACCATAAGGCCATGTCCTCCATCATCCGTCAAAGGCCGGACTTTCATACTTTGTCCTTGAAAGTGCGTTATATCGACTAGAGGGGGGTGAATAGGCGATTTTTATGAATTCGACACTGAGGAATTTCAGGGTGAGGAAATTCCTAAGCGAAGAACTACTTGAAGCGGAATAAGTACTCAGATGTAAACATAAGAGAACACAAGCATGGTCATCAAGATGAAATGAAGACAAGCACAGAGTACCGAAATCGTAAACACAGGATAACACAGGATGAAGACAAACAGACTGAAGAAATCGAACTGAGGAAATTGAGAAAGTCTTCAGTCAAAGTCTTCGAACAGATATGAACAAGCACACAACAACTGTAATGAGGAAATGAAAGAGTTGAGGAAATAGAACCAGTAGGCTTGGTGAAGACAAAGATTTGGTAGACCAGTTCCAACTGCTGTGACAGTTGTACGTCTGGTTCGAGCGGCTAGGTATTTAAACCTGAGGACACACAGTCCTCACCGTATTCTCCTTGAGCTAAGGTCACACAGACCTCGCCCAATCACTCGTGGTAAGTCTTCAGGTGACTTCCAAACCTTCACACGGTCACTCGGCGATCCACAATTTCCTATTGGATGCACTAGACCATGACGCCTAACCGTCTGGAAGATGCACAGTCTTCAAAGGTAACAAGCGTCGGATCCACGCAGGATCAATCTCTTTAGTGATGCTCAATCACTTTGGTTTGTAGGTGTTTGGGTTTGGGTTTCCTCACTTGATGATTTTCGCTCAAAGTCCTCGGAGGATGGGATGCTCTCAAATGACAACTTTCAGTTTCTCTCGGAGCAGCCAACCAGCTAGTGGTTGTAGGGGGGCTATTTATAGCCTAGGGAGCAGCCCGACATGATAAGACATAAATGCCCTTCAACGATATGACCGTTAGGTGGGTAGATATTTTGGGACAGCTGGCGCGTAGGACAGCAATGGTCGGAATTTTGAGTATCAAATACCTCAGGGCTATCATGATCCTCACTGTGTAGGCAATCTGCACAAGTGAATTCCTAACTCCTCAGTCAGAACAAATTCCTCAGCGACTGTCGGTGTCAAAACCGGCAGATCTCGGGTAGGGGGTCCCGAACTGTGCGTCTAGGATCGATGGTAACAGGAGACGGGGGACACAATGTTTACCCAGGTTCGGGCCCTCTCTATGGAGGTAATACCCTACTTCCTGCTTGATTGATCTTGATGAATATGAGTGTTACAAGAGTTGATCTACCATGAGATCGTAATGGCTAAACCCTAGAAGTATAGCCTATGAGTATATGGTAATGAATATGTCCTATCCGGACTATGCTCTCCGGTTTATATAGACACCGAAGAGATCTAGGGTTACATGAGGTCGGTTACACAGGAGGAAATCTTCATAATAGGTCGCCTAGCTTGCCTTCCACACCAAGTAGAGTCCAATCCGGACACGGGTATTGTCTTCGACCTTCGTATCTTCACAGCCCATCAGTCCGACCCATGGATAACAGGCCGGACGCCCGAGGACCCCTTAGTCCAGGACTCCCTCAGTAGCCCCTGAACCTAGCTTCAATGACGAGGAGTCCGGCGCGCAGATTGTCTTTGGCATTGCAAGGCGGGTTCCCCTCCTTCTGAACTCCAAGCTAGTCTTCGGACGTGATGATTGTATCCGGACCTGTTACACACCATGCACAACCACAGAGAGAATATATATATCTTACATGAGTTCCATCCGTTGACAGCTTCCTGCAACGTGATATCACGCCCGTCCGGTCACAATTTCGAACCGTTTTTCTTCTGCCATCCCACGTTTCAAAACGCGGTTGCTACTGGCACGTCTTGTTGAAGCAGAGATCGTGTCCCCTTATTGCGGGATTCTCATCAATGCGGGCATGGGTAACCCAACCGTGCCATTTGCACAACCTTTGGGAATAGGCGAATCTTAAGGCGAGCGAGGAGGCGTTTAATGTTTGCTGCCTTTATAAGAGGGTAAGGATCCCCTCTTCCTCTTCTCATGCTTTCTCTCCGTCTCCGCCTTCTCGATCTCGAGCTCCAGCGCCCAAGTTTTCATCTCCTTTCCACTCAAGCAACCATGTCCGGATCCGGTGGTCAGGGCAAGTGGATGGTCTCCTACGTCAAGGAGGAGGACATTACTGAGCTCCGGGCGCCGGATATTTGGCGAAGGGAATTGCCCACCGCTTGCCGGCCGAGGGACAAATCGTCCCCACTCCGGAGCCCAACGAGAGGGTAGTATTCCTCCCTCATTTCTTCCGCGGGCTTGGGTTTCCACTCCACCCTTTCGTCCGCGGGCTAATGTATTACTATGGGGTAGATTTCCATGATCTCTCCCCAAATTCCTTCCTCAACATCTCGGTGTTTATCGTCGTGTGCGAGGCCTTCCTCCGCATCCAACCCCACTTTGGGCTGTGGCTCAAAGTCTTCAACGTGAAGCCGAAGGTGGTGGATGGCCAGCACGCAGAGTGTGGAGGGGCAATGGTGAGTAAATTGTCCAACGCCTCCTGGCCCAAAGGCACCTTTGTGGATATGGTAAAGGAGTGGCATAAGCAGTGGTTCTACATCACAGAACCACGCGGCACCACCTGGGCCGCAGCTGCCGAATTCCGCTCCGGCGCTCCTGTTCGACTCACCTCTTGGGTCGAGAAGAGTCTGGACTGGTGTTCCCCTGACGAGCTGATAGCGCTGCAGACGCGTGTTCAGAGCATGGTAACCAAGAGCGTCAAGCTCGTCGATGTGATCCAAGTGATGTTAGTTCGCTGGATCCTTCCGTGCCAGCTCCGAAGCCGCCCGTTGTAGGAGTTCAATCCGAAGAAGCGCCAGGCCCTGGTGAGGCTCTTCAAGACTACGCACGAAGGCACATGGAAATTGCTCTTCAAGGGCAATGAGAAACTACAGGCCACGGATTCAGACCGTGGTCACGACTGTACACACGCTGCCAGCAAGGTATGTTATTTCGATCGTATCCTCAACCTAATTGTTTCGAGGATGATGTCTGAGCTTTTGTTATTGCTCTTTCAGAACTGGATGGAGAGCGCAAAGCGGATCCAGTGTCTGGCACCGCTGCCTGAAGAACCAGTCATCCCGCGTCTGGCGAAGATGCTGGTGCCGGCACCATATAAGGCACCGGAGAAGAAGGCCAAGAAGAAGGCAAAGGGAGCCAAGAGTGGCCTCTGCCGCAAGGGTACTTCGGACGTGGTGTCCGAAGACGATGAAACTCATTCCTCTGTCCCTGAGGACAATGACGAGGAAGAGGAGGAGGAGGAAGAAAACAATCCTCCCCCTAAGGAGAGGAAGAAGAAGAGGGCGGCTCCGGCGCATCTGGAGGCGGAGACGCCCAAAAAGGGGAAGGGCGTTCCGGCGGTCAACACCGCGTGGGACGTCGACAGTAGTCCGGAACGACGCACCCGCACTAAGCCCCAGGCCGCATCGTAAGTGATATGGCTTATTTATGTGCGCATCCAACCCTTTCTCTCCATTATCTTGATGTAGTTAACTGTACCATTGCAGTCCGGCCCGCGACCCAATCCAGCGATCCTCGTCTGGAAGTTCGTTGGCTCCGTCGGAGATGGTGAGCCAGTCGCCACCGCCTGCTTATTCCCCCGGGGCCGGGGACGACACCAAAGTGCTGTCCCGGAGGGCCAATCTGAACCGGGGGGGAGCCCAGGATGCTGTCCGGGAGGCGCCACGAGGCGAAGCCTCCACTGCCGGACACATGGAGGAAACGATTCCCATGGGGACTGGTGAAGAGGGCTGCACCCAGCTTGGCCCTCAGCCGAATATGATTCCGGAGACCCATATGGCTACGGAGTCGGACGGGCAGCCCTCTTCGAAGGAGGGGGGTGCGCCACTTTCGCCGGTGGTCCCTGTCCATCCAGGCGCGCCGGATAACCTGATGGAGGCACTACGAGGCGCCTCCGTTATGGACGAGCACTGTGTTCTTATGAGCGCGGTGATCGAGAAGGTTCAGTCCACCAAGAGTGGACTGAACGAAGCCTGCAGCAACCTGTTGACAGGTTTCGAGGTAAGTGACAGAGAAAAAAAACCTATAGTCAGTAGCCCCTGAGACACTGTCCGGTGCTCGGTAAGAGGAACCGGATGGAGGATCAATCCTCTAGTGTAGGAAACTAACGTGATATGTGTGCATGAGCAGGCGTTGCTGTTGGCTGCGACCTCACATGCTGCCGAAGTCTCTGAACTGAAGCAGAGGCTGGAGCGGACCGAGAACGAGCTTGGCGAGGTTAGAGTGCGGCTGCAGGAGAAGCAAGGTAAGTAACGTCTTGCTGTGTGTTCGAAAAGCGGAGACGTTGTGTATTGACTATAATGTCGAAATGTATGCAGGGGCCGCGACTGAGGTCGAGGCCCTGAGGAAGGCCCTGGGCGAGGCCGAGGAGAAGGTTGTCCAGCAGCAAGCCGCCCGTAAGAAGCTCAAGGCCCGTGTCAAGGAACTCCAGCAAGAGCTCCAAGATGCAGTGAAAAAGTGTGAGACCTTGGAGAATGATGCGTCGGCTCGGGAGGCCGAACTCACCAAGGCTTGTCAGGGCGCGGAAACCGCGCGGAATGAGGCCCAGGCCGTCATCCAGGAGATCCAGGAGGCCAGGAAGATCACGGCGGGTAAGGCTTTTAAGATGCAAAGCAAGTATGCGGAGAGGCACTACCTTTTACTAACCCGGGTTCGAAGTTCCCCAGGAGCTTTTGCGGATCTACCATGCAGCGTATCAGATGCTGCAGCGTTCTACCGAGCCGAAGGAGGAGGTTCTATGGAGAAGCTATTCTGGTCGCAGTATGCGACGCCAGAGCATCCCGTGTCCTTCACCGATCAGCTGAAGCAGCTGGTGGAGCTCCACAGGGTGGCCGAACTAGCCACAAAGGATTTGACAATCCGGCTATGGCCAGCCGAAGCTATGCCCCGCAGCTACTTCGGACTCGTGAGGCGGCTGGTGGAAGCCTGTCCGTGGCTAGATGTCGTCAAGCGCTCTGCATGTATTGAAGGCGCCCGTATGGCCTTCGCTCGCTGCAAGATGTGGTGGGCGAAGATGAACGTTGTTGAAGTGGCCAGCGGGCCGCCGGAGGGCAAGGAGCACCGCACACCCGAGAAATATTTTGCGGATGTCATAGAAGGGTCTCGACTTGTGGCAGCTCAATGTTCGCAGGACGTTATTTTCGAATGAATACATCGTGTTGTCCTTTGCCTTGTATTATAAAGACAAAGCTTTGTTTTGTAATGTAATTTTGTTATGCTTTAAATTGTTTCCTCCTGTGCGGCCGTGTTATATGCAATCTGAGGGTTGGCCAGTCGTCGGCTTCTGCCCTCACGTAATTAGTACGGGGGTGTTCGGGATGGGATCTAAACAATCTTGATCCAATTATATGGTCCTTGAAGGAGTTGTTTAGCGCAACGAACAAGGCAATCAGACTATACGGCTTAAACACCCTCACTTAGCCATAGGAGTTTTATAATTAAGCAAGTGCACAGCCCCTGGTCCAAGCCAGGGTGCTCTCAGCATCTGATCGGGAAGTGCCGATCCTTCGCGTGACGCGGAAAAAATCTCCAACGATTTTGTAACCCTCGAACAGCTGACCGGCTCTCGCCGTATCATGACAGTCAGTTTTTGGCTTTCTCTACTGAGGTGCTCATCCGGTCAAGGCCAGGGCACAATCTCAGTAGTTCTCCCTTTACTACCCTAGCCAATAGAGCGGAACGTAGGATAGCAAGCACAGGAGCCGGGCAACCCAACTATTGACCAAAGACATGATTCGGAGCCAATGCATATAATGCTAAATTCGGGGTGCCGAACTTATATATAAGAAGTGTTCGGACTTTGCTGCCGTATTGCGGGGTAAGCAGCCCCTGGCGAATATGAAATGTACAAAAGAGTACCGATGTAGCTAATAAGCAGATCGAAATGAAATGGAGTAAGGGGCAAAAGCCACAAAAACTGGGCCGCACATCATTTTTATTATAGCTGAATGGATACGTCAAGGCGTATCTTATACAAATAGTGCGATAAGCACCCGGACTATTTAACATGCCGGGATCAAGAGGGAGCAGCGTGCGGGTCCTGGGAAATAAGTAAAAATACCATCAAGAAGGACGTATGGACGTTACCCTGCACACCTATGCTGCATGCCCCCTTTGTATGCCGATCCTTCGAAGGGGCTGGTGGTCAGGCTCGCGGGAAAAGGAACCTGAAACAGAAAGGAAAAAGTGTGTCCGGGGTCAGTCTAGCCGAACTGTAGATCCCGGGTTAGCTCGTGCCTCCGTCGATGTCCATGGAATTTCGAGTGCGTAATTATGTATGCGTGGTACGAATGCCACTACTTCATCGGGACTGGGACGGAGGCCAAATTGCTAGTCGAGCTCTTGACAAGCCTTGCTGTCCTACTGCAGTGTAGTTCAGAACTTCTTGATGGTGTCCAGGGGCTCGGCAGCCACACTATGGTGCTGCTTGAGAAGGCCGCTCTGTACCTCTGCTGATAGGGAGGCGGTGTGCTCCTTTGTTCGGAGGGAGCGTTCCGTGTTGCCATTGACTATTATGACGCCGCGTGGGCCAGGCATCTTGATCTTGAGATAAGAGTAGTGTGGCACTGCGTTGAATCTAGCAAACGCTGTTCGTCCGAGCAATGCGTGGTAGCCGCTGCGGAATGGGACGATGTCGAAGATTAACTCCTCGCTTCGGAAATTGTCCGGAGAACCGAAGACCACTTCCAGCGTGATTGAGCCCGTACAGCGGGCCTCGACGCCTGGTATGACTCCTTTGAAGGTAGTCTTTGTTGGTTTGATTCGTGAGGGGTCAATGCCCATCTTCCGCACCGTGTCTTGATAGAGCAGGTTGAGGCTACTACCGTCGTCCATCAGGACTCTTGTTAGGTGAAACCCGTCAATAATTGGGTCCAGGACTAGTGCGGCTGAACCGCCGTGGCGGATGCTAGTTGGGTGGTCTCGTCGATCAAAGGTGATCGGGAATGATGACCACGGATTGAACTTTGGGGCGACTGGCTCTACCGCGTAGACGTCCCTGAGTGCTCGCTTGCGCTCCCTTTTGGGGATGTGTGTAGCGTATATCATGTTCACCATTTTGACTTGAGGGGGAAATTTCTTCTACCCTCCAGTGTTCGGCTGCCGGGGCTCTTCGTCCTCGTCCTCACTTTGTGATCCCTTTTCTTTGTTTTCGGCATTTAACTTGCCAGCCTGATTGAAAACCCAACAATCCCTGTTGGTATGATTGGCTTGCTTATCCGGGGTGCCGTGTATTTGGCACGGACGGTCGAGTATGCGGTCCAGGCTGGAAGGTCCTTCATTGTTTCTTTTGTAGGGCTTCTTCTGTTGGCCGGACTTGGAGCCACTGAATCCGGCGTTGACTGTGGTGTCATCGGTGTTGTTATCATTGCTCCGGTGTTTGTGCCTATTGCGCCGGAGCTTGCCAGTGCTATTCTTGGCCTCAGAGGGGCCTGTCTCGCTGGCTGTGTTGTTACTACGGGCCAGCCAACTGTCCTCTCCCGCGCAAAAGCGGGTCATGAGTGCCGTGAGGGCTGCCATGGACTACGGCTTTTCTTGGCCGAGGTGGCGTGCTAGCCATTAGTCACGGATGCTGTGTTTGAAGGCTGCTAAGTCCTCGGCGTCCGGACAGTCAACGATCTGGTTCTTTTTGGTTAGGAACCTAGTCCAGAATTTTCTGGCTGATTCTCCAGGTTGTTGAACTATGTGGCTTAAGTCATCGGCGTCTGGTGGCCGGACATAAGTTCCTTGGAAGTTGTCCAGGAAAGCTTCCTCCAAGTCCTTCCAGCTGCCGATAGAATTTTCAGGCAGGCTGTTAAGCCAGTGCCGAGCTGGCCCTTTGAGCTTTAGTGGGAGGTGTTTAATGGCGTGGAGGTCGTCTCCTCGAGCCATATGTATGTGGAGAATGAAATCCTCAATCCAACTGCGGGATCGGTTGTGCCGTCGTATGATTCGATGTTGACGGGCTTGAACCCCTCGGGGAACTCATGGTCCAGTACTTCGTCTGTGAAGCAGAGAGGGTGTGTGGCACCTCTGTACTGGGCCGTGTCGCAGCGTAGCTCTGATGGAGTCCGTCTATGGCATTCGGAACGGGCGTGGTTAGATTTGTCACGTCCGAATAGGTAGCCATCTTCGTGCCTCGAGGCACGTCCTCGCAATCCGTAGATCGATCTTGTATGTCCTGCTCTACTGTCCAGGGTCTGCCGGAGGTCATACGTGTGACCCCGAACTCTTCCGTCTTTATTTTTGTCGGGCGGTTGGGCAGGCTGCTGTTCGGCCTGTTTTGCCGCTTTGTCCCGACCGCGTGGTGGCCGGTCGGCCACCCTGTCTCGACCACGTGGTGGTCGTTCGGCATTACGCGAGGGAGATGTGTGCTCCAGTGCCTCCTCATCGAATTGAGGTAGCAGTCTGCGTTTCGGGTAGCTCTTGGCTGGGGGCTCGTGGCCGTATTCTTCCGCTGTCAGGACGTCAGTCCATCTGTCGACGAGCAGATCTTGTTCAACTTGAAGTTGCTGCTGTTTCTTTTTCAGGCTCCTTGCAGTGGCTATGAGTTGAAGCTTAAAGCGCTCCTGCTCCAGAGGGTCCTCAGGCACGATGAAATCTTCATTGCCGAGGCTTGTCTCCTCTTCGGGGGGTGGATGGTAACTATCGTCCCCCGAGTCATCTTCTATGGCCTGCTCATCAGGGTTGTCTTGCCTGTCGTCATGTTCCTCCTGTTCGGATGCAGCACCGACAGGGTCTTCATTGTTTTTGGCATCGCCCTGAGTGCTATTTTCTCCGGTACCAGTGTTGCTATCTTTTGAGCGGCGAGGCTTAGAACGGCGTTTGGGGCGCCGGCGCTTGGACTGCGTTATAGAAGGTTTATTCTTATCTGGCTCTTCTTTGTTGTCACCAGATCCTTTGGGTGTATCAACCATGTATACGTCGTACGAAGAGGTGGCCGTCCAACATCCAGTGAATGGCGGGTCTTGGCCTTGCTCATTGTCGGCATCGTCATCCATACCAGTGATGTCTTCGGAGCCATAGTCCAGCATGTTGGTTAAGTCATCGACGGTGGCTATGAAGTGGGTGGCGGGTGGGAAGCAAAATTCCTCGCCGACCGCCTCTAGCTCGAACCGAACATAGTTCGGCTGTGAGTCTTCCTCCAAGGACAAGTTCTCTAAAGAATTTAGTACGTCACCCAAAGGCGAATGCTGGAAGATGTCTAGGGCGCTAAATTCGAAAATCGATAACCGATCCAGCTCGGTGACCGCAGACACACTTGATCCGGAACGTGTAGCCGGAGACGAGTCCGGAGTTCCGTTGACGCCAGCATTGCAGGATGTCGAGTCCGTGTGCGGTTTCAACGCCGCGGACTTTATGGCCTCAGAGGGGATGATCTGCTTCGGAACGGAGGCCGTTGCAGCAACAGGATCCATCTCCTGGGTGTGCTCCGATGACAGATTTAAGTCATGTTGATCGGAGAAAGGGGGAGCGATCGCCGCGGTTTCAAATCCCTCGAAGATCAAGTCTCCATGGATATCTGCGACGTAGTTCAAGCTTCTGAACCTGACCTAGTGGCCAGGGGCGTAACTATCGATCTGCTCCAGATGGCCAAGCGAGTTGGCCCGCAGTACGAAGCCGCCGAACACAAAAACCTGTCTGGGGAGGAAGGTCCCTCCCTGGACAGCGTCATTATTGACAATTGAAGGGGTCATCAAACCTTTCGTCGACGGCACAGTGGAACTCTCAATGAAAGCACCAATTTCAGTGTCAAAACCGGCAGATCTCGGGTAGGGGGTCCCGAACTGTGCGTCTAGGATCGATGGTAACAGGAGACGGGGGACACAATGTTTACCCAGGTTCGGGCCCTCTCTATGGAGGTAATACCCTACTTCCTGCTTGATTGATCTTGATGAATATGACTATTACAAGAGTTGATCTACCATGAGATCGTAATGGCTAAACCCTAGAAGTCTAGCCTATGAGTATATGGTAATGAATCTGTCCTACCCGGACTATGCTCTCCGGTTTATATAGACACCGGAGAGATCTAGGGTTACATGAGGTCGGTTACATAGGAGGAAATCTTCATAATAGGTCGCCTAGCTTGCCTTCCACGCCAAGTAGAGTCCAATCCGAACACGGGTATTGTCTTCAGCCTTCGTATCTTCACATCCCATCAGTTCGGCCCATGGATAACAGGCCGGACGCCCGAGGACCCCTTAGTCTAGGACTCCCTCAGCAACCAGAAGAACTTTGTCTCTGTCATTGAAGCAATTCACTGAATTGTATGAGATTCCCAATGGCTTCACTCGAAGGGATTGGTAGGTGTAGGATTTTGAGTTGAGCATCACATGGAAATTTTTCCTTAGTATTTCCTCGACCCCCTTTAACAGTACGGTGTTTCCTATGACTCAAGAAAGAGAAAAATGAAACTAAGAAAACAAAAATCTTCACGCTTCATGTCCCTCGAATGAATACCAAGTCTTCAAGGTCACACCAATTTCTTCACTTTCAAAGTCTTTAGAAATCCAAAGTCTTCAGTCGAGGAACTTCATTTTTAGGGGTCGACTTTCTCTGTAAATATCAAGCTCCTCATAGACTTATAGACCTGTGTACACTCACAAACGCATCAGTCCCTTAACCTATAAGTCTTCAATACACCAAAATCACTAAGGGGCACTAGATGCACTTACAATCTCCCCCTTTTTGGTGATTGATGACAATATAGGTTAAGTTTTCAACGGGGATAAACATATGAAGTGTAAATATTGATATTGAGGAATTTGATTGCAAGATATAGAAGAACTCCCCCTGAAGAAGTGCATAGTGAGGAATTTGCTTTTGAAGCAATGCACACTTGAAGAGTGGAATCATGGAGATCTCCCCCTATATCTTGTAATTCATACAGGCATTTGACATATATTATGAAGAATTTGAAATGCATGATGAAATATGGTGACTGATGTAATTCCGCATGCGTGCATTAACATTAATGAGGAATAAGCATGCAGAAGAACACAACAAAAGTATCAGACCACCATAGAGTTTAAGTTTACAACTCGATCGAATAAAGTATCAGAAGAACGAGAGTTGTAACTTAGCCAAAAAAACGCCCATATATGTAGACCCGCTTGAAGACTAACTCAAATTTCTCCCCCTTTGTCATAGAATGACCAAAAGGGTTAAAAATGAGGACTAACGCCCCTGAAGAATATCAAGTTGATGGAGGAGCGCCAGTGTTGTTGGGGTCGTTTGTTGTTGTAGGGCCTGCCGCAGTGTCGTCCAAGTCTTCATGCTCGTTGGTTTCGCCTGATGAAGAATATGAGCTGGCCACCAAGGAAGGAACCTTGACCTTCTTGAATTTCTTCGGCGGAGGAGCAGACCAGTCAAAATTTTCCTTGAGACCCATTTGCTTCAGATCTTCTTCACCATACAGATTTGACAGAATAGCCCAGGTGCGACCGAAGTCTTCATGGAGGTAGAAGTGGTTTTTCTTCACTGCATTGTGCGTAGCAGTCATGTTGTGAAGAATAGAACCAAACTGACGCTTAACCCATTTGTGGTTTCGATCCACCTTCTGATGAAGACTAAGAAGCAGCTCATGGTCAGTCATCACTCTTGGAGCTGTGGCTTGAGGATTTGGCTTTGAGGCATGAGCGGCAGAGTCATGAGTAGCAGACTCATCATTGGTGGAATAAGATGCAGCTTTGCGAAACTGACCATCCAATGGACGAATGCCTTCATCAATAACAGCAGCGGCCTTGCCCTGTTCATCAGCTGAGGAAAACGTCCGCTTGAGGACTTCAATTGGGGGCAAGTAGCTGAGATGATTCTGAAAATCAGCCTTGTAGTTGAGTGAAGACCTTATTCTGAGGAATCTCATAATCCAAGGTGCGTAAGGCTTCAATTCAAACGGAGAGAGTGCAACATTTTCCAGAGTCCTCATGAAGAAATCGTGATAATTGACAGGAATGCCATGTATGATGTTGAATAGCAGATTCTTCCTGATGCCAACAATTTCCTCATCAGACGAGTCGTGGCCTTTGATTGGACTCATAGTCTTCGTCAGAATGCGATAGGCTGTTCTTGGCACATATAACAATTCCCTCATGAGGAATTTGGTCCTTGGGGCTTGACCGGGCTTCAGAGGCTTCATTAGAACTTGCATGTAATGAGGAGTGAGTTTAGGCTCCTGGTACAGGCAGCGAGCTTCTTCAAGGGGTGGACTGATGGGCAGGGCGTGAAGTAATTCAGAGGCTGGTGCCTTATAATGAGTGTTTTCGGTCATCCAGTCCAATACCCAAGAGTTGATATCATCAGCATTGCCTGTGATGTGCAGGGTTGCATAGAATTGAAGAATGAGCTCTTCATTCCAATCACAAATATCCGTGGAAAAGTTGAGCAGTCCTGCATCATGAAGCACACTGAGGACAGGGGTGAAGCATGGCAGTGATTCCATGTCCACGTGAGGAATATGCTCATGGTCGAAGACTTTGTCCTTGTTGAAGAGCAGTGAAGAATAGAAATTCGCTTGGCTGGCAGTCCAAAAACGCTTCCTTCTAAGACGAGCAGAGTCATACGGGTTGTAGTCAGTGAAGAAAACATGCTCGCCGAAGAAGTCATCAGCCTTGAATTTCTGATTCTTTGAGAAGGGATCCTTTGGCTTGGGTTGAGGAGTATCGGTCAATTGCATCACCACCTCAGGAATTGCAATCTCAGGCTCCACAGGCTGAGGAATTTCAGGTTCTTCTTCAGTGGCAGCCTGGGTCTTCAGCTCTTCATTAACATTTTCATCAGCACTAGTGGCTGGAATCTCTTCGTGGACAGACGGAGTTGCACGAGGTTCTTCGGATCCCATTTGTACTTCTGTAATGACAGGGGACTGAGGAATTTGTTGCAGTGGTGTGAACAGAGGAGAGTTGGGGTGCTGACTTTTCCAAAAGTCATCATTCAGCACTGGTGTTGTACACCCAATGTCCACATCTTCATCTTCACTCTTTTCTTCAACGCCGGCCTCTTCAGCAGTGAACTGAGGCATGGGCGATGAGACTATTGGGGTTGAAGGGATTGCATCCGCTTCAATTTCTTCATCCAACTGCTCTGAAGAAGCAGCAGAAGGAATCTCTTCATCTGATTGACTTGGAATCACATATTCTTCATCAAAAGGAATAAGGTCCTTTGATGGCATGGATGAGACGGGAACAACATCAATTGGATTTGCATAAGAGCTGGTCAATGGCTTCATCTTCTTCGGAGCTGAAGAATCTGATGAAGTTGATGCTTTCCTTTTCTTCACCGTTGCACGCTCTGCAGCCTTGGTTTTCTTCACATCTGATGCGGATGGAAGGATCGGAGTTGGTGTAGGCACAGGAGGGGTAGAGGAATTTGGTTCAATTACTTCAGGCTCAACTGATGCAGTTGCCCTGACTTCTTCAGTTTCTTCAGGCGCAACACTAGTGGTTGCCCTGGCAATTTCTTCAGCGGCTGGAATGTAGTCATCAACCCTGGTACTCTGAGTTTCTTCAGCAGCCTGATTGTCATCAGCGGTGCTGGCATTTTCTTCAGTCGGTTGAGCAGATGCCTCAGCTTGAGGATTTCCTTGTTGCGTTGGGGCTGCAACATTGGAAGTGAACTTTTTAGTCAAATTTACAAACCTGACTTTGGCTCCAAGCCAGTCAACGCGGTATACGTCAAATTCATCACTGAGTTTCTTAATCTCAGATTGAATTGTGACAAGTTCTTCAGTTGTCATAGAGACAACGTTTTTCTTCAGGAAGCGCTCCTTCTTGTACTGCGCTTTCTTGATCTGCCTAGCCTTTTCAAATTTCCATTTTTCTTCTTGAATGAAGGCAGTCAGCATATGACTTTGGCCAGGAGTCAGCTTGAAATCAGGCATAGGAGTGTTGGGGTCCTTGTGCCAAAGATCAATGTAATCAAGGATCAACTTTGGATCCAAAAGTAGAGGCACATTTGTGCCTTTGGCTCTAGCGGCCTTGAGCTGCATGTCTTTGATGATTTCGGCAAGTTCCTCATCATCAGCTTCGTCTTCATCTGACAGCACTTGAAAGGCGACCTGCTTCTTGTGAGGACTTGGGCGAGAGCCTCGTCCAGCAGTGGCCTTTTTCTTCAGCAGAGAGGGGCCAGTTGATGAATTTGGTGCAGCGGAGGAACTAGCAGAAGCTCCTGAGGCAATAGAGATGCATGTTGTCCTTTGGCACGTGGCGAGATGCACAGGTGCTGAGGATTTGGTCGGAGCAGCTGAGGACTTTGGCGGAGGAGCTGAGGACTTTGGAGGAGCTGGAGCAGCTTGAGGAGTTGGCCGTGAGGGCTTTGAAGAATCTGGCCGTGAGGGCAATGCTGAGGAACTTGGCCGTGAGGGCATTGAGGGAGAAGCACTTGGCTTATGAGCAGGCTTCTTAGCCATGGCCTTCTTTGGCTTGGTTGCAGAGGCCTCGGCAGTGGTAGCAGCAGCAGCAGAGTCTTTATTAAATTTTCTCACTGCTTCCTTAGCCATTTTGGCTAGCTTGGCCTCACGCTTGGCCCATTCATCAGGATAATCCTCACCATGCCTGAGGCTGGTAGGATCAGCTTCTTGGCCAGGTGCCAACGAAGGTCTTGGGCATGGAGGATTTAGAGCGAAATATTTCATATACTTGGGAGTAACATACCTGTACTCCCTCCATTCCCGTGCCCATCTCCTCTCTATCCTTTGTATGCGCACCTTGCACTGATTTTTGTCCTCCTTGCCAAACTTGGCCTCATCAGGAGTGCAATAATCCTTTTATATGTCATCAGGGATCTCAAAAGCAGTATTGATCTCAGGCCTTTTTCCTCCTTTCTGTGGCTTCTTACCGTCAGCCATTTTCTTCAGCTGAGGAATATGAACTGAATTTTCTGAAGAGGTATGCCACTTTTTTTCGAGGAACGTTGCAAATGAGTTAAGTTGATGAGAACCTAGTGATTCAGCAGCGGACATGTGTACCTGTGAACAGTGTATAGTTGTGAGGAATTTGGAGAGGTCATATGCGTTCTCAGAGGTTTTTCAAAAAGAACAAGTTTGAGGAATTTGACCAGATGAGTCTTGAAGAATTTGACTAAGCGTTCTTTGTCTTAGGTTCGAGAGTTGTACAGATAAAAAAAATCCACACAATTGAGGAATCTTGAAGAAAAATATTGCTTAGAGAAACGGATCAAGAACAGATGACATGTGAGGTGTTTAGTTTGTGAAGATTGAAGAATAAACACCTTTGAAGATTTTTTAGAAAACATTTGAATCAAAGAGGGCAGTAAAAGTAACTTTTAATTACCCTAGACGAAGAACACGATGAACTGGGAAGTGTAGATGTGAAGTTCGTCAGTTCAGATCTTCCACGCCCTAACTCGGCAGAGGAAGACAGCTACGGCGGCGGCGGAGTGAAGAAATCCGCAGCTGGCGCGAGTACAACGGCGATGAGGTCGAGGCAGTGAAGCTCTTCCTCACCGGCGACAATGAAGTAGCGGCGGCACTAGAGTTTGAGAAGCTCGAGCGGGAGAGAGATCGAGTGGAGTAAAAGTGAAGTGAGGAAGGGGAGGGGTATATATAGCCGAGGTGAAAAACTGTTCGCCCGAAGAAATTGGACGAACGTGCCCCTGACCCTTCTCATTCGCTTGACATGTGTCACCCACGTACTGAGAGGTGGCGATCATGTGAGATCGTGGGTGAATAGATAAACATTTCACAGAATGCGGAACGGTTTGAGCGGCAAAGCCGAAAATTTAGATAAGATAGGTTTTGAAGTTCCGTTCGCAAATTCTTCAGCTGACAAGGACACAGTGAAGATTTTGAACGAGTTCCAAATAGAACGCACATGAAGAATTTGTGAATAGACTGGGTTGAGTTTAGCATAGAGGGGGAAGGGTCCGATCACATTCACTTAGCAGAAAAAGCAACTTGAAGAATTAGCAATAAGTGAATGCTGTAGAGGACATAAACTCATATATATATATATATAGTCAATGAAGAAAAATGACGGAAACAGTGAAGAAAATGCAAAGTTGAAGAAAGTGAACAACTGAGGAATTACAAAAAAACTGAGGAATAACGCAAATTGAAGATTTTCAACTTTTGGTGGTGGCGTGACCCATCGTATAAGAAAGATGATTTCAGACACCGCGTACAATTTTCGTAGGGCTCTGAGAATCAAATTCTTCGTTAATTTCTTCACACTTAGAGTGTTAGTCTTCATTGATTGAAGAAAAACGTTTCTTCGCGTGTTGCACATCTAAGTCATCAATTTTGCATAAGTGTTAGGATGAGTGTCCTTTTCAAAGAACATTCGAAGATTCTAGGATATTTAGCTCACACCTCAACTTGCTAAATCTCTTCTCATCCAAGGGCTTTGTGAAGATATCGGCTAGCTGTTCTTTAGTCCGTACATCCTCAATAGAGATGTCGCCCTTCCACACATGATCACGAAGAAAATGATGACGAATTTGAATGTGCTTTGTCTTCGAGTGTTGAACTGGGTTGTGAGCAATCTTGATTGCGCTCTCATTGTCATAGTAGAGAGGCACATTCTTCATGTTGACGCTGTAGTCCTTGAGAGTTTGCTTCATCCACAGCAATTGAGCACAGCAAGAACCAGCAGCAATGTACTCAGCTTCAGTGGTAGACAGTGATACGCAGTTCTGTTTCTTCGAAGACCAACAGACCAATGATTGTCCAAGGAAATGGCATGTGCCTGATGTTGACTTGCGGTCCACATGATCACCAGCATAGTCAGAGTCTGAATATCCAGTGAGATCAAAAGTCGAGCCCTTGGGGTACCATAATCCAAGTGTTGGTGTGTGAGCTAGATATTGAAGAATATGCTTCACAGCCTTATGGTGTGATTCCTTCGGTGTAGCTTGAAATCGGGCACACATGCAAACACTAAGCATAATATCTGGCCTAGATGCACATAAATACAATAAAGAGACAATCATGGAGTGGTATACCTTTTGATCGAAGTCAATACCATTTTCATCAGTGCATAGATGGCCATTTGTGGGCATTGGAATTTTGACCCCTTTGCAATCTTGCATGCCGAATTTCCTCAGTACATCCTCGAGATATTTTTCCTGAGATATGAATATGCCATTGCACTGTTGACGAATTTGAAGACCTAAGAAGAATTTCAATTCTCCCATCATAGACATTTGATATTGTTCACTCATCATATAGGCAAATTCATCACTGTAACGTTGGTCAGTATAGCCAAAAATGATATCATCAACATAAATTTGGCACACAAACAATTCACCATCATAAGATTTAGTGAAAAGAGTTGGGTCAAGTGAACCGGGTTTGAAGTCTTTCTTCATGAGGAATTCCTTCAAAGTATCATACCATGCCCGAGGGGCCTGCTTGAGGCCATACAGGGCCTTATTGAGTCTGAAGACTTTGTCAGGATGCTTTGGATCTTCAAAACCTGGGGGTTGAGCAACATATACTTCTTCCTCAAGCTTACCATTGAGGAATGCACTTTTCACATCCATTTGATATAACGTGATATCATGATGGTTAGCATAAGAAAGTAATATGCGAATAGCCTCAAGTCTAGCAACAGGTGCAAAAGTTTCATCGAAATCAATTCCTTCAACCTGTGTGTAGCCTTGAGCTACAAGCCGTGCCTTATTCCTCACAACAAGGCCATTTTCATCTTGCTTGTTGTGGTAGATCCACTTTGTGCCAATGACATTGTGCTTGCGAGGATCTGGACGATTGACCAGTTCCCAGACGTTGTTGAGCTCGAACTGATGTAATTCTTCTTGCATAGCTTGAATCCACTCAGGCACCAGAAATGCTTCATCTACCTTAGTGGCCTCTGTGATAGAGACGAAAGCAAAGTTCCCACAAAAGTTAGACAAATGTGAAGCTCTTGAGCGTGTGAGAGGACCTGGAATGTTGATGTCGCTGATGATTTTCTCAATTTGCACTTTGTTTGCAACGCGAGGATGAGCGGGTTGTCGTTGAGGAATTTGATCAACATTTTCTTCAGCACCATTTTCTTCAGGTGCATCAGCATGACGTTCTTCACGTTCTGGAATGATTTCTTCAACAGATTCTTTCGTAGGAATGGCATCCTCAGTAGCCTTGAACTTGATAGATTCCTCAGGTGCAGGTTCATCTATCACAGAAGGTAGGTGCTCTCTTTGCGAGCCATTGGTTTCATCGAACCGCACATCTACAGTTTCAACAACTTTGTGGTGAACGTTGTTGAAGACTCTGTAGCTGTGTGAGTCCTTTCCGTAACCAAGCATAAAACCTTCATGTGCTTTCGGTGCAAATTTTGAGTTGTGATGAGGATCTCTAATCCAACATTTAGCACCGAAGACTTTGAAATAACTCACATTGGGTTTCTTGTCAGTGAGGAGTTCATAAGCAGTCTTCTTGAAGAATTTGTGAAGATATACCCTGTTGATGATGTGGCACGCAGTATCAATTGCCTCAATCTAGAAATGACGAGGGGTCTTGTACTCATCAAGCATAGTGTGAGCCATCTCAACAAGAGTCACGTTCTTGCGCTCCACGACGCCATTCTGCTGAGGAGTATAAGGAGCAGATAACTCATGAGTAATACCAAGTTCATCAAGATAGTCATCAAGACCAGAGTTCTTGAACTCAGTTCCATTGTCACTTCTAATGTGCTTGATGTTCACACCAAAGTTGGTTGAAGCCCTCGAGGAAAATCGTTTGAAGACTTCCTGCACCTCATGTTTGTAAGTGACAATATGCACCCATGTATAACGAGAGTAATCATCAACAATAACAAAGCCATATTGAGATGCATCATTTGTAACTGCAGAATAATGATTAGGACCAAAGAGATCCATGTGAAGCAATTCAAATGGTCGAGTGGTAGTCATGATAGTCTTCGCTGGATGTTTGGCCTTGGTCATTTTCCCAGCTTCGCAGGCTCCGCATAAGTGATCCTTGAGGAATTGGACATTCTCAATGCCAATGGCATGCTTCTTCTTTGCGAGTGTGTGCAGATTCCTCATGCCAGCATGACCAAGTCGTTGATGCCATAACCAGCCTTCTGAAGCTTTTGCAAGTAGACATACAGCTGGTTGAGGTCCTGTAGAAAAATCAACAATATACAAGTCTCCTCTCCTAAAGCCTTCGAAGACTTTGGAATGGTCAGCTTCCATGATCACAACACAACAATACTTGCCAAAGACAACAACCATATCAAGATCACAAAGCATTGAGACAGACATGACGTTGTATCCTAAGGACTCGACGAGCATGACTTTTTCCATGTGTCGATCCTTTGAGATCGCAACCTTACCTAGACCCAATACCTGACTTTTGCCTTTGTCAGCGAAGATGATATGCTTCAGATGCGATGGAGGTAAGGGAACATCCATCAAAAGATTCTTGTCACCAGTCATGTGATTTGTACATTACCGGTGTCAAACCGGCGGATCTCTGGTAGGGGGTCCCAAACTGTGCGTCTAAGGTCGATGGTAACAGGAAACGGGGGACACAATGTTTACCCAGGTTCGGGCCCTCTCTATGGAGGTAATACCCTACTTCCTGCTTGATTGATCTTGATGAATATGAGTGTTTACAAGAGTTGATCTACCACGAGATCGTAATGGCTAAACCCTAGAAGTCTAGCCTGTTTGACTATGGTAATGAGTATATCCTTTCCGGATTAACCCCTCCGGTTTATATAGACACCGGGGGGATCTAGGGTTACATAAGAAGGAATCTTCGTAGTCGGTCGCCAAGCTTGCCTTCCCTGCCAAGGAGAGTCCAATCCGGACACGGGTACAGTCTTCGGCCTTCATGTCTTCACAGCCCATCAATCCGGCCCATGGATAACAGGCCGGACGCCCGAGGACCCCTTAGTCCAGGACTCACTCAGTAGCCCCCGAACCAGTCTTCAATAGTGAGGTGTTCGGCACACAAATTGTCTTCGGCATTGCAAGGCGGGTTCCTCCTTTAATGATCTCCAAGTAATGTATTCAGCCATTGATCCAATGTCGCTCCCCTCGGCTTCTGCGCGTTAAATAACTTTGTCTTCCACGTGTCGGGCGAATGTGGAAGGTCAGGGCATTTTTGCGAATAACACCCCATCCATGCAGGGAAGAGCGCCTATTTAAAGAGATTAGATCCTAGATCCATTCGGCACCATGCAGAGAAAATCCCCGGAGACTGCTAGGAGAAACCATTCCAGCATGGTTAGCGTTCCCAGCTCCTCCTCCCGTTCCGGCCCAGAGAAAGGCGATGGGAGAGGTGTTCTGTGTCCCACAGTCAATTAGCGAAGCTGCAGACGCAGGGATTTCTTCCCCCTGCAGATCTAGTCCCTGTTCGAGCGGGGCTAGCTTCCTTCAATGGTGAGACTCAGGCAGAGGGATTTCCCAATCCATCCGGGGGAGAGCGGGTGTGTATCGTCCCCTACCTGTTAAGAGGCGTCGGACTTACAATCCATCCGTTCCTCCGAGGGCTTCTGGAATATTATGGCCTCCAGCTGCACAACTTCACCCCTGCCTCCATTCTACACATCGTAGGTTATGTTGCCTTATGCGAATTATTTCTGGGCATTGCGGCCCATTTTGAGCTGTGGAGGAAGTTGTTCTGTCTTGTCCCGTGCAATCATGAGGGGTCAATATTTGAAGTGGGCGGAGCCGAAGTATGGCGTATCACCGATACCGGATATCTGTCCGGCACACCAAGGAAGGCATCTGAAGAATGGCCTTCCGAATGGTTCTACATTGAGGACGTCGCACTTCCTAACCCAGTTCGAAAGGGTCTTCCTGAATTTGCGAGTGTTCCGCTGAAGAAACGCCACAGTTGGCGTCCCCGGAGTCTTGAAGAGGATGACAACGCAGAAGTTCGTCAGCTCATGAGCAAGATAAGACGCTTGCTCAGTCCAGACTAACAATAATCGAGGTGATGGCGACCTCCATAGTGTGAGGGGTTCGGCCGCTACAATGCAGAGGGCTGCCAATGTGGCACTATAATGGAGAGGATGACGCCTCCCGCTGTGGCCGGAAAGGTCCGGATACCCCCGCCGCTCTGGCCAAGATATTGGCCGAGCTGTTTAAAGGGGAGGAAGAGGAATTTCTTTGCATTAAGCGCAGAGATGGGTATTCTATGTATGATCCTCCCAGTTGGGTAAGCCTCAACCCCTCTGTTTCACTCATTCCACTTCCGGATTACTTTTGATAAATTTCAAATCTGTTTGTTATGACAGCACTGGCGAAAGGTCACCGAAGGACTTCATAGTCCCGCCCCACAGCCGGAGAACCACAACCGGGAGCTTGATCCTGGGTTTGAGGAGGATCCGGATATATTCGTGGTGCTCGCGGAGGGAGTGTTTTAACAGACGAGCTATGATGGCACAGAAGTGGCCATCACCACCGACTACCATGTCCTTCTTCTCGTTTCGCGCGTAAGTAATCAAGAGACACCTCCTCTAAAAGAGTGCTCTTATTCTACCTTACCCAATGTACTGTATTGTGCTCCAAAGAGGAGGCGTTTGGCGATTCCGAGGAGATCGGCTCCCACACCGGGCCAGCCTTCAAAGAGGAAGGCCGGTGAAGACACAACTAGGCTTTCATCAAAGACGTACGGATCCATAAATATGTTTTTCAGCAGCCGCACCCGACTGTGACTTTATGCGTTTGTCTAGTTCCAGGAAAAGGGTCCGCCGGACTATGTCCGGGGGCTCGGCCGGTCATTCTCCTGACAACCGGGATTCAGGTCCTGCCGGAGAGACGGGGGCCGGTATGAGAACAACGCCGGATTGTCCTTCAACCGGGGGTTCGGAAGACATGTCCGTCACCAACTCGGAAGTAGAGAGTGCCATGAATCATCGGCGCTGCAGGGCTGTCTTGCGAGACCCCAAGTTCTCGGAAGAGGCATTCAATGCCTTCAGCTCGGGTGATGCATACATCCGAGCTGCTCGGGATGGACTTAGAGAAGCCACGAAGCAATATTTGACAGATGTGTAGGTAAGTATTTTTGTCCAAAAGAGGATGACCATATGCCCGTAGCCCCCGAGACTGAAAGCAGTTGGCACAACTGATTTAAGGATCGTTGTATAACCAGGCCCTTACCGAGAAGAATGGCCTACTAGCCCAAGAGCTGGAGCAGCGTCGGGCGCAGCTAAATGCTGCTACCGCCGAACTGGAAAACTTCAAGAAGGCGTCTTCCGGTAGCGTTCCCCTCCATCGAGGAACAATAATTGTATACCAACTGTGCTAATACTGTTGCTGATCGCATAATAGGATCGCCTGATCAACTTGAAGAGAAGTTGAAGATCGCCCAAGAGGGAGAAAGAGAGGCGAAAAGGCTACACGCCGCAGGCGAGCGTGTGCTGACCCGCGTCAGAGGGGAGAAAAACTAGCTACAAGATTCCAACACTACATTGGGTGAAGAGTTGAAAGATGTTCGAGCCCAGCTAGCCGATTCCGTGAAGGAGAACAAGAAGCTGCGGGGCAGCATATTCAGTATGTGTCTGAACTATTTTTAAAGTAGTTCGGAGATAAATGGAACTGATATAGTTATGATTGCAGGCATATTGACGGGCCGTCCTGAAGAGGAGGTGTCCGGATCATCAAGTGATTTGCTGCAAAGGCTGTCGCAAGTGCACGAGCATGTTCGGCTGGCCATGCGGAGTGTTCCCAAGGCTTTATGGCCATCCGCCTCCCCTCCAGGAAGTATGCAGGAGCTTGTAGAGCTGTTCAAGGGGGCGCGGCGGCGTATCCAACTATGGAAGATATCGGCCTACCGAGAGGGTGCGCGAGAGGCCTGGGCCATTGTGAAAATGCGATATACCAAGCTGGATCCTAATAACATGGCACGAGTTGGACCGCTAGGGTCAAATGGGGAAGAAATTCCCGTTAGTTTAGTATATGACCAAGTAGAGGTGGCCACCAAATATTCCCAACAGGATTGTAAGTTAGACTGCCTGTTGGACGGTGTAGAGGAGGAAGTGTTTGAGTCCAGGTGACTATGTACTTTCCTCGACATGTGGAACTCTAGCTGAATTGTATATCATTTTTCATGGAAGACCTTTTCGCTTCAACCTCCTGACCCGAAGGTGCGGAGTGTTTCTGAATACCGTCGCGGCTGAATAGGCCGGTGTCGGATGTGGGGCTCCGGCAAACCCTTAAGGTTCGAACACTGGGGTGCGCGCGAAGTCTCTCCCTCCTACTGATCTACGCTCTAGCTCGCTAAGATCTTGCGGACGAACTCGACGAACTCGCAACACAGAAAAACATGAGGTTTATACTGGTTCGGGCCACCGTTGTGGTGTAATACCCTACTCCAGTGTGGTGGTGGTGGATTGCCTCTTGGGCTGATGATGAACAGTACAAGGGAAGAACAGCCTCCTGAGGTTGAGGTGTTCTTGTGCTTGTGTAGTAGGGGATGATCTGAACTGGTTCCCGATCCGTCCCTCCTACTGTGGTGGCTAGTCCTATTTATATAGGCCCTGGTCCTCTTCCCAAATATCGAGCGGGAAGGGAGCCAACAACGGCGGGCAAATTTGAAGGGGGACAGCTAGTACAAGCTATCCTGACAAAAGTGGTCTTCGCCTGCGAAAAGCCCTGGGGTGACGCCGTCTTGGGCTCCACGATGACCTCCGCCTTGCCGTCCTCCTGGTCTTGGTCTTGTTGCACCAATATGGCAACCTTTGCCTAATGCCTTGGTACTCTTCGCCTGTGCTGGCCTCCTTAGCACCAAAGAGGAAATAAGGACGCTGCGCGCACCGGCGCCCGCCTGGCACCCGCCTGGTATCGTTCGTCATGGCTCACGTCACGAAAGCCTCGTGAGGTTTGCCTCGCCTTGATATCTCTGCTCCTCGTGAGCCTGCCTGGCTAGGCCACTCCAGAGGAGGTCTTGCGTCGTCCGCCTCGCGAGGCTTGGACCCTCGCGAGGGTCTTGGGTGTCTTGTTGACGAAGATGGGCCGTACGGCCTGCTGCTTGGCCATGCTGTGGGCCGCAGGCAGGCAAGTCTGAGGACTCCCGTTCCCAGAACGCCGACATTAGCCCCCGGGCCCAAGGTGCGCTCGGGCTTGGCTTCGCAGCGAAGCCAAGGGTCAAGTTCGGAGCACCGCCGGCCCCAATAGCCTGCGGCCTCGATCGATGCATGGCGGTTGATTGGACGTGGGCGTCTCCGCTTCCCCACGCTGCCTCGGCAACTGCACGACTTGACAAGTCCCTGCGACATGCAAGGAAAACCATCATTACCTGCGATCGTGGGAGACGCCGGTTGGCCTTCTCTTGCTATAAATGGGGAGGGGGGCGGAGCCCCTGTTGCCCATCTCTTCCTCGCTTGCTTGCTTCTTCCTCCTTGCTCCGCTGCTGACAACAATGGTGCCCATCAGAAGGTTTCCACCGAAGAGAAAGGAAAAGCTCCCCGTGACGATCCGGGACCACTTCCACCGAAGAAGAGGTCGATCCATCGCCGTGACGAAGCGGCGATGCAGGTGGTGACGAGGCCTTGTTTCGAGCGGCCTCCTCCGGGGTACCCGCTACCCTTGTACGCCCGAGCCGAGGGCTTGGGAGGTCGGAGCGACGAGCAGCGCCGCCCACGCCGTGTCCGGGGTCGCCGCGCCACGGCGACGCGTGCCGTTGCCCCTGGGGTCCATGCCGCGGACTCCTCGCGCGAGTTGGTGCTGTGGGCGCCGATACCTCCAAGCTCCTGGATCCGCTTCCCGCGGTTCTTCTCCGACGTGATGCCGCCGAGGGGGCCTCTCGAGCTCTGGCTGCAGCACACCGACTGCAGTGCTCCGGCGGCCGGGGCGGAGATCGAAGCGGTCCCCATCGGCAAGATCTTCATGACTCGCGGCTGGGGCGAGATCGCGCGGGTCTGCCGTGCGAGGGGAGCCCTCGCGATCCACTTCGAGTACGACGGCGCCTCCACGCTCTTCTTCAAGGTCTTCGACGCCGAGGGCCGCCGCCTGGAGTGCTGCCCTGGGGAGGAGCGCCAGACCGCCGTGCGCTCCGATCACGGCTACTCCAGCTGCAGCAGCCCTTGGGAGTCCGGCAGCTCTCCCGAGCCTTACGAGACTTCAGAGACGAGCGACGACAGCTACGTGCCCCCGAGCTCTCGCCGCGCTCGGAGCAGGGCTGCGGCGTCCGGCCGTCGCCGTCGCTGATCTGGATGGGGTTGGCGCCGGCCTCCCATGGCCCACTATTGATGATGGCGTCTGCCACGGAAGGGTGTAGATAGGATTCCCCTTAGTATCAGCTTTTGTTTCCTGCGGAGGATCATGAATCACCCCGTGGGGGCACGTAAGGGTCTGTAATGTCTTTGGTGCTTATCTTCCTTGTTATGAAAACTTGGTGAGTGCATGTCCCGTTAAGGCTTGGTCCCTCCTTTCTTTCCTCGTGATGGCTTGTTGCTCTACGCTGATAGGTCCTGGTCCCCAGGCAGGCTACAGCCATCGTTGGTATGCCAGGTCGCGTGCTGTGGTGAAGGCCAGGAGGTGTGCGGCCCGAGGTCCAGTAAGAGCCCCTGAGGCGCGATGCTCAGGATGTCCCCCTTAGCGCTCAAGCAGCCATGGTAAGGCAACAAAAGAAAATGACTTGGCTGCAACGGGGCTGCGGCATGGCGTGAGTGAACATTAGGCCCAGATATTTAGCCGATCTTAGGGCGAAACTTATCTTGCTGACTTTGCGGCGATTCCAGATGTCGCGCTACGGCTGTGTGCCAACTCGTGCGGCGTAGCCAGGTCGGCCCATACGAGTTCCCCTCCCCTCATGCTCTCCTTAGTGCTCTATGTCCTCAGGTCCCAGCCCTCGAGCGAGCTCAGCCACCGCTGGTATGCTAGGTTGCGATGCCGTGGTCAAGGCAAGGGGGTGAGGGCTAGAGAGCCAGTAAGAGCTCCTGAGTCGCGATGCTCAGGAGCCCCCCTTTTAACGTGCAAGCGAATTGCACGAGAGAAAAAGAGACTCGCGGTGCCGCCTGCTATCCTTCCCTCGGGATCCCTGTGAGTAGGCACAAGAAGGAGCATGGTTTGCCATTACAGCTGTCAGCCTGCCGCTAGTTGCTCTGGATGAGGTGAAGGCACTGAGGGCCTGGTGAGGTGACGTGCGCGGGGCGTGCCGCGAGCCAGAGCTCGACCACTCAGATTTGTCGACGTGGCAGGGACGGACCCATGCACCAGCGCCGTGCCTGTGTGGAGGCCCCGAGGGAGGTGACGATTAGGCAGGTGGTAGCAGTTGGCAGGTTAAGCATGGATAGCAGATCAACTTGGATAAATGCAGGAAGATACACGCCACCGGGTCTGGCCCGAGCGGCTTAGGGATGATGCAGCCCGAGGGGCGCCCCCAGCAAGGTAAGCTAAAGACTTAAGCAAAAGGGATACATGCCACAGGGACGGACCCTTGTGGCCTGGTAATAATGCAACCCGAGGGGCGCTCCCAGCTTAAACGAACTTGGAAGATGTCACCTGGTTCTGTAGACGAAGTAGAGTCGATGCAGCTGAAGCCGCGCATTGAAGGAATGGCTCCTCATGAGCCACTGGGACCCTGAGCCTCGGGAGGCTCTGGGGGTTCAGGAGGTTCCCTAAATACCGTCTCCATCTCCTCCGGGACGGCGTGGAACCTGGCCTCCTAAGCCGCCAGGTCTTGCCGCACGTTGCGCTGATAGGCCGACGCCATGCTTGGCAAGCCAAAGGGCATGCGAACGTAGCTGTGTGGTGGGCCCTTGTAGCGGCCCACACGCGATGGCCAGAAGCGCTCCTGAGATTCGGCCCTGTTGAGCCCTGGGATGTCGACGCAGACACGCAGCCCGGCATCCTCGCCTGGATGGGGAGCTGCGCCTTGTGAGCGGCCGTGGCCGCGCATGGCTCTTGCTTCTTGCAGTTCCTGGGTGGTCTTGGTGATGAACTCCTGGGTGGTGGGCACTCCTTGCCCTGTGCTCTCCTGAGGAAGGTGTGCCATGAGGCACGCTTCCAAGTGGTGCGCAAGCGCCTCCCTCGTGAGGTTGGCAAGGTCTGAGGCTCTCCAGAAGAGAGCCGCCGAGTCCTGCTTGAGGAGGGCGTCGGGCGCGCTTTCCTATGCGGTGGAGGGAGGCGCCCCTGGAGCGGGCGCTGATCCTGATGAGGCTCCTACCGCGACGCCATCTTCTTGGGGTCCTGTGCGGCGCGGCAGCTTCTTGGGGATGGTCTCCGGAGGGCCTTCACTTCTGCTGTCGGGGTCGTCGATTGCCACGGCTTGAAAGGCGCGCTCAAGGGAGCACACCGCATCCCTCTCTTCACACGGGACCGTGATGATTCCCCCGCTTCTTGGCATCTTGAGAATGTTGTAGCCGTGATGAGTGACTGCCATGAACTTGGCCAGGGCTGGATACCCGAGGATGGCATTGTACGGCATGCGGATGTGCGCGACGTCGAAGTCGATGAGCTTGGTGCGATAGTTCTTGCGCTCCCCGAAGGTGACAGGCAGGCGGACCTGGCCTATCAGTGTGGTGGAACCATCGGTCACTCCTGAGAAAGGCTTGGTTGCCTAGAGCTGCTCATATGGCACTTGGAGGTTGTCGAACGTGTCGACGGACAGGACGTTGAGCCCTGCGCCGCCGTCGATGAGAGTCTTGGTGACTTGCACATTGCTGATGACTGGGGAGCACAGCATAGGGAGGGCGCCAGTGGTGGCTGCGCACTTGAGCTGGTCTGCCGAGTTGAAGGTGATGGCACATTGGGACCACCTGAGCGGGCGCGTTGCCTCGAGCTTGGGGAGCACCGCATTCACCTCGCGAGCGAACTGTTTGAAGATGCGCTGAGAGGCTGGGGCCTGGGCACCGCCCAAGATGCAGGCGATCGCACGCGGCTCCTGGAAGCCCCCAGCCCCCTCGTCCTGGTGGTGGTCGTCGTTCCTCCTTGGTGGCGGCAGCGCTGGAAGACCAGCGTTGCCCTGGGGGCGATCCTCACGAGGCTGGTTCCTCCAGGCGCCCTCGCGAGGTTGGTCCTGCCAACGGTCCTCACGAGGCCGGTCGCGCCACTCCTGGCGCGGGCCACGGTCGTCCCAGCGTCCGCCTCCGCATCCTCCTCCGCAGCCGTAGCCCCAGTCGTTGCGCTCGGGGCGTCGACCGTAGCATCCTTCCCGTATGGCTCTGAGCTCTTGGCAGTCGCTGGTGTTGTGGGTGTTCAGGTTGTGGAAGGCGCAGAACGGTCGGCCGTTCTTGGATGACTCAGGCTGATCTCTGCCTCGCTTGGTGTCGGGCTCCGCTGCGAGCACCACTGCCTCTTTGCGCTTCACGTCCTTGGCCTTGGCCTTCTTCTCCTCTGCTCCTGCAGCTGGGAGCTCAAGGAGAGAGAGGCGCCCCTCCTCAGCTCTTGCGCACTTGGTCGCCAGGTTGAACAGCTCCTGAGATGTGCAAAGCTCCTCGGGGATGGCGAGCTCTTCCTTCATCTTGACGTCACGGACGCCGTCTGAGAACGCGGAGATGATGGCTTCGTCCGTGACCTTGGGGATCTTGAGGCGGGTGTTGTTGAAGCGTTGGATGTACTTCTGGAGGGTCTCTCCTGGTTGTTGCTTGATGCGGCGTAGATCACCTGCGGCCGGTGGGCGGTCGCGAGTGCCCTGTAAGTTGGCGACGAAGCGGTCGCGCATCTCGTCCCAGGAGGAGATCGAGCCGTGCTGCAGGTTCAGGAGCCAGGAGCGGGCCCCATCCTTGAGAGCCATGGGAAACCAGTTCGCGATGACTTTTTCGTCGCCGTTGGCCGCTTCGATGCTCAGCTCATAGAGCTGCAGGAACTCCGCGGGGTCGGCGGTGCCATCATAGCGAGGAGGCAGATCTGGCTTGAACTTGCCTGGCCAGGCGACGCTACGCAGTTCGGGGGTGAAGGCGCGGCAGCCGGCCATGGTCACCGGGGCCCACTTCTGAGATGGAGCTTGGTCTTGGCGAGGTCCGCGCTGCGCCACTGCAGGCGGCACGCGGTCTTGACGAGGTGGCGCCGGGAGCGCCGGTGCAGCTTCTCGCGGGTGCGGGATTTCTTGGCAGCTTCTTTCTTCACGCGCGGGCGCCGGGCACGGTGGATCACGCCGCGGAGGCGCGCGCCTTGGTGCCAAGGCATCGTCTTGGGGTTGAGGTGGTGGAGGCATGCCATGAGCCCTGTCGCCCGCGGCTGGTTGAGGGGGAGGCAGAGAGTGGGACGGCGCCGGAGAGCCCCCTGCGGCACGGACGAGCTCGGCGACGCGGTCGAGCCACTCCTCATAAAGGTCGTCTACGGGGCGGTAACGCAGGAGCTCGTTCGTCGCGATGAGCGCGGCCCGCGCCTCCATGGGAGCGCGGTGCGCGTGAGACGAAGAACCGGCAGGGGTAAGTGATGGAGTAGTGGTGCGGTCGTCTTGCCGCACCGAAGGATGCAGCGAGGACGCCTGCTGCTCATTCCCCGTCGGGCCGGTGGCAGCGTTGGCGGCGGGAGATAGAGAACGACGAGGTGGCCCGCCTACAGGAGTCGTCTGAGCGATGCGGGGGGAGAGGGCAGCCCGACGCTCAGCTCGAGCACGGCGGGCGTCCGCCATGGAAACGACGGAGCGTTGGAGCAACGAACTGATGAAAGGGAAACTACGGCGCACCCCTACCTGGCGCGCCAAATGTCAGATGTGGGGCTCCGGCAAACCCTTAAGGTTCGAACACTGGGGTGCGCGCGAAGTCTCTCCCTCCTACCGATCTACGCTCTAGCTTGCTAAGATCTTGCGGACGAACTCGACGAACTCGCAACACAGAAAGACACGAGGTTTATACTGGTTCGGGCCACCATTGTGGTGTAATACCCTACTCCAGTGTGGTGGTGGTGGATTGCCTCTTGGGCTGATGATGAACAGTACAAGGGAAGAACAGCCTCCTGAGGTTGAGGTGTTCTTGTGCTTGTGTAGTAGGGGATGATCTGAACTGGTTCCCAATCCGTCCCTCCTATTGTGGTGGCTAGTCCTATTTATAGAGGCCCTGGTCCTCTTCCCAAATATCGAGCGGGAAGGGAGCCGACAATGGCGGGCAAATTTGAAGGGGGATAGCTAGTACAAGCTATCTTGACAAAAGCGGTCTTCGCCTGCGAAAAGCCCTGGGGTGACGCCGTCTTGGGCTCCACGATGACCTCCGCCTTGCCGTCCTCCTGGTCTTGGTCTTGTTGCACCAATATGGCAACCTTTGCCTGATGCCTCGGTACTCTTCACGTGTGCTGGCCTCCTTAGCACCAAAGAGGAAATAAGGACGCTGCGCGCACGGGCGCCCGCCTGGTACCGTTCATCATGGCTCACGTCACGAAAGCCTCGTGAGGTTTGCCTCGCCTTGATATCTCCGCTCCTCGTGAGCCTGCCTGACTAGGCCACTCCAGAGGAGGTCTTGCGTCGTCCGCCTCGCGAGGCTTGGACCCTCGCGAGGGTCTTGGGTGTCTTGTTGACGAAGATGGGCCGTACGGCCTGCTGCTTGGCCACACTGTGGGCCGCAGGCAGGCAAGTCTGGGGACCCCCATTCCCGGAACGCCGACAGCTGGGGTATGCATGGAAAACTAGGCGTAGGGGTCATAGTTGCTTGAACAGACAAGTTGTATCCGGCTAGTTATGTTATATTACATAGAGATCGTAAGAAACATCTTCCAGGGAGAATAGTTCCGCTAAGGGTTCCTTTCCCTGGGTGTGCATGCATTAATGTACATGTCCGAATTGTGATGGGAAAATCACAGTGTGTGTAACTTCTGGGGGTTCGCAATGGAGTGCATACGAAAACGTCTTTAATTCACCGACCGAATATTCCCTTAAGAATGCTAGCTTTCGGCTTCACCCAGTCTGAGGTACACATCCGGATGACCCGGCAGTAACAATCGCAGAGGTGCTCCCTTTATGCCCTAGCCGAACTAACGGGAACGTAGGGCATAAGCACAGGAGCCAGGCAACCCAGCTTGGCAAAAACTTAAGTCATATCGATGCATATAATGGCGAAGAAAATGTACATATGGAAGAAAACGCATATGTAAAGAGCTTAATGCTCGAGGAATAATGAAAAAGCTTCTATCCAAGAAGCCCCCAGGTATAGTGGACGTACAATTTGAAGATGTGTACGTCAGTGTTGTACGGTTGAGCCGTATCAGAGCTTTAAAGCGAAAAATAAAAGCAGAAAAGAGAGGAGAAATAATGGAAACTACAGGGGAGAAGGAGACGAACAAAGAATTCGGTGCTAGGCATAGAATCTTCGGAGTCTGGCCGCGTTCCATGGGTTTGGCTGTAGGTGATTTTCTGATGCATCACGAAGACGGTACGCTCCTCCGGTGAGAACTTCGTCAATTATGAAGGGACCCTCCCATTTGGGCTTGAGTTTGTCCTTTTTCTTCTCCGACATTCGTAGAACGAGTTCGCCAACGTTGTAAGTCTTGGCCCGTACTTCTCTGCTTTGATATCTCCGAGCCTGCTGTTGGTAAAATGCTGAACGGGCATTGGCGACGTCGCGCTCCTCCTCCAAGGCATCTAGGTTGTCCTGCCAATCTAGCTTGGCTTCTCTCTCTTCGTACATACGCACTCGAGGCGAGTCGTGAATGATATCGCAGGGCAACACAGCCTCTGCGCCGTACACCATGAAGAAAGGTGTGTATCCGGTAGTATGGTTGGGCGTGGTCCGCAGCCCCCAAAGCACGGAGTCAAGCTCCTCAACCCAGTGCTTGTCAGATTCCTTCAAGGACCGCACTAGTCTGGGCTTGATGCCGCTCATAATAAGACCATTGGCCCGTTTGACTTGACCGTTGGTTTGCGGGTGGTAGACAGAGGCGTAATCAAGTTTAATGCCAAGATTAGTACACCAGGTTTTTACCTCTCAGCCGTGAAATTAGAGCCGTTGTCGGTGATGATGCTGTGTGGGACACCGTAACGGTGCACGACACCGGATATGAATTCTATCACCGGGCCGGACTTGGCTGTTTTGACCGGTTTAGCCTCTATCCACTTAGTGAATTTGTCCACCATGACCAAGAGATATTTTTTCTTATGGCTTCCCCCTTTAAGGGGTCCAACCATATCCAGTCCCCAGACCGCGAAAGGCCAAGTAATGGGGATAGTTTGTAAGGCAGTTGGGGCATGTGGCTTTGGTTGGCGAAGAGCTGGCATCCGACGCACCGTTGGACAAGGTCCTGCGCGTCTGCTCGGGCTGTCGGACAATAAAACCCAGTACGGAAGGCCTTGCTAACAAGGGCCTGAGCTTTGGCGTGGTGTCCGCCGAGACCAGCGTGAATTTCCGCTAAAAGCTGCCGCCCGTCTTCCTCGGAGATACATCTTTGAAGTACTCCGGTAGTGCTTTTCTTGTAGAGCTCTCCGTAGTGAACCTTGTAGGCCTTCAAACGCCTGACAATGCGGCGAGCCTTGTTCTGGTCTTCGGGAAGCTCCTTCCTATTAATGTAGGCCAAGAAGGGTTCGGTCCATGGGGCAATGACTGCCATGATGAGATGGGCCGACGATGTTATTCCAGTAGCTGAGCCCCCGATACTATCGGTGTGTTCGAGATTTGGGGTTGTATTCGGATCTGGACTGTTGTTGCCGCCCTCCCCTTGCCACACCACAGATGGCTTGAAAAGCCTTTCCAGGAAGATGTTAGGTGGGACGGGGTCGCGCTTAGCGCCGATGCGAGCAAGGACGTCCGCCGCCTGGTTACATTCTCGGCGACGTGATGAAATTCGAGCCCCTCGAACCGAGCCGACATTTTTAAGACGGCATTACGATAGCTGCCATTTTTGGATCTTTGGCATCGAAGTCTCCGTTTATTTGATATATTGCGAGGTTTGAGTCCCCGCGCACCTCCAAGCGTTGTATGCCCATGGATACGGCCATCCGAAGACCATGCAATAAGGCCTTGTATTCGGCTGCGTTGTTGGAGTCTGTGTATAATATCTGGAGTACATACTGGACGACATCTCCAGTAGGGGACGTTAACACGACGCCCGCTCCCAGCCCCGCCAACATTTTGGAGCCGTCAAAATACATGACCCAGTTGGAATATGCGCCGTACTCTTTAGGGAGTTTGGCCTCTGTCCATTCGGCGACGAAGTCAGCCAGCACTTGGGATTTGATGGCTTGGCGTGGCTTGTATGTTATGTCAAATGGAAGTAGCTCTATGGCCCATTTGGCGATCTTTCCCGTGGCATCGCGGTTGTTTGTTATGTCATTGAGTGGGACCTCAGAAGCCACCGTGATTGAACACTCCTGGAAGTAGTGTCGCAGCTTGCGGGATGCCATGAAGACCGTGTATGCTATCTTTTGGTAGTGGGGGTACCGGGATTTGCATGGTGTGAGGTCAGTAGATACGTAGTATACTAGTTTTTGAAGTGGGAATTTGTGTCCGTCCTGTTCTTGTTCGACGACAATCACGCCGCTCAGCACCTGATGTGTTGCCGATATGTATAGCAACATGGGTTCGCCAGCGTTTGGTGCGGCCAGGATTGGGTTGCTTGCTAGGAGGTCCTTTATTTCCTCCAGTCCGGTGGTCGCCGTGTCTGTCCATTCGAAGTTATCGGTGCGCCGTAAGAGGCGATAGAGTGGTAGTGCCTTTTCTCCTGATCTGGAGATAAAGCGACTTAATGCTGCCACGCAACCAGCTAGTTTCTGGACTTGTTTGAGGTCTGTTGGCGTAGCCAACTGTGACAGAGCTCGGATTTTAGCTAGGTTTGCTTCTATTCCTCTATTGGAAACGATGAAGCCCAGCAGCTTTCCAGCGGGGACGCCAAAGACACACTTTTCCGGGTTGAGTTTAATGTCATACACACGGAGGTTGTCGAATGTAAGACGTAAGTCGTCTATTAGTGTTTCGACATGCCTAGTTTTGATGACGACGTCATCGACGCAAGCTTCTACTGTCTTGTCAATCTGTTTCTCCAGGCATGTTTGAATCATGCGTTGGTATGTGGCGCCGGCGTTCTTGAGCCCGAAGGGCATGGTGTTGAAGCAGAATGGCCCATATGGGTGATAAATGTTGTTGCAGCTTGATCGGATTCCTTCATTTTGATTTGATGGTATCCGGAATATGCATCGAGGAAGCACAGTGAATTGTGTCCTGCGGTGGCATCAATGATTTGATCAATGCGGGGGAGGGGTAAGGGATCCTTAGGGCAAGCCTTGTCGAGGTCTTTGAAATCGACACACAGGCGCCAGGATTTGTCATTCTTCGGTACCATCACCAGGTTTGCCAGCCAATCTGGATGTTTGATTTCTCTAATGAATCCGGCTTCGATAAGCTTGGCCAGCTCCTCCCCCATGGCTTGTCGCTTGGGTTCGGAAAAGCGCCGCAGTGTTTGCTTGACCGGTTTAAATCCCTTTAATATATTGAGGCTATGTTCGGCCAGCTTGCGTGGGATCCCTGGCATATCTGAAGGGTGCCAGGCGAATATGTCCCAGTTTTCGCGCAGGAATTCTCGTAGTGCGGCGTCAACTGTTGGGTTCAGTTGCGCTCCGATAGATGCTGTCTTCTTGGGGTCCGTTGGGTGGACCTGGAGATTGACTATTTCTTCTCCTGGTTTGAAGGAGGTGGATTTGGGGCGTTTGTCAAGGATTACGTCGTCCCTGTCCACCGTGGAGCGCAGTGCGGTTAATTCTTCGGCCGCGAGAGCTTCGGATAGCGCCTCAAGGGCCAGGGATGCGGTTTTATTTTTAGCGCGGAGTGCTATGTCCAGATCACTGACGAGAGTGATTATACCATTTGGTCCGGGCATTTTGAGCTTCATATACCCGTAATGGGGTATAGCTTGGAAGCGTGTAAAAGCATCCCGCCCCAACAGGGCGTGGTATCCACTGCTGAAAGGGGCCACTTGGAAAGTGATTTCTTCGGACCGATAGTTCTCCGGCGTGCCGAATACCACGTCAAGTGTGATTTTTCCCGCGCATCGCGCCTCTCGACTGGGAATGATTCCTTGGAAGGTTGTGCTACTTTGCTTGATGCGGCTCCTGTCTATTTCCATTTTGTGGAGTGTGTCCTCATAAATGAGGTTTAGTCCGCTGCCGCCGTCCATGAGGACCTTAGTAAGTCAAAACCCGTCCACGATGGGACTGAGGACTAACGCGGCTAGTGTTGGGTAACATAGCTGAAATTCAAAATTTTCTACGCATCACCAAGATCAATCTATGGAGTTTACTAGCAACGAGAGGGAAGGAGAGTGCATCTACATACCATTGTAGATCGCGATGCGGAAGCGCTGCAAGAACGCGGATGAGGGAGTCGTACTCGTAGCGATTCAGATCGCAGTTGATTCCGATCTAAGCACCGAAGAACGGTGCCTCGGCGTTCAACACATGTGCAGCCCGGTGACGTCTCCCACGCCTTGATCCAGCAAGGAGAGAGGGAGAGGTTGGGGAAGACTCCATCCAGCAGCAACACGACGGCATGGTGGTGGTGGAGGAGCGTGGCAATCCCGCAGGGCTTCGCCAAACACCGCGGGAGAGGAGGAGGAGGAAGAGGGGTAGGGCTGCGCCAAAAAGGAGACGTTCTCATGTCTTGGGCAGCCCCAAACCTCAACTATATATAGGGGAGGGGGAGGGCTGCGCCCCCATCTAGGGTTTCCCCCCCAAGGGGTGCGGCCAGCCCTAGATGGGGCTTGGGGGCGGCCAAAGGGGGGAGGAGTGCCTCCCAAGTCAAGTGGAGGCCCTCCCCCTTAGGGTTTCCCCTCTCCCATGCGCATGGGCCTTGGGGGGGCTGGTGCCCCTGGCCCATTAAGGCTAGGGCGCCCCCTTACAGCCCATGCTACTGTATTGGACGTGGTGGAACATTTTCCGGACCTCCGGACCCCTCCGGAATCCTCCGGAATCTTCTGGAAGCTTCCCGGTACAATACCGAAAAAACCCGAACTTTTCCCGGAACCCGAACAACAACTTTCCATATATAAATCTTTACCTCCGGACCATTCCGGAACTCCTCGTGACGTCCGGGATCTCATCCGGGACTCCGAACAACATTCGGTAACCACGTACATACTTTCCCTATAACCCTAGCGTCATCGAACCTTAAGTGTGTAGACCCTACGGGTTCGGGAACCATGCAGACATGACCGAGACGTTCTCCGGTCAATAACCAACAGCGGGATCTGGATACCCATGTTGGCTCCCACATGTTCCATGATGATCTCATCGGATGAACCACGATGTCGGGGATTCAATCAATCCCGTATGCAATTCCCTTTGTCTATCGATATGTTACTTGCCCGAGATTCGATCGTCGGTATCCCTATACCTTGTTCAATCTCGTTACCGGCAAGTCTCTTTACTCGTTCCGTAACTCACATCATCCCGTGATCAACTCCTTGGTCACATTGTACACATTATGATGATGTCCTACCGAGTGGGCCCAGAGATACCTCTCCGTTTACACGGAGTGACAAATCCCAGTCTCGATTCGTGCCAACCCAACAGACACTTTCGGAGATACCTGTAGTGCACCTGTATAGCCACCCAGTTACGTTGTGACGTTTGGTACACCCAAAGCATTCCTACGGTATCCGAGAGTTGCACAATCTCATGGTCTAAGGAACTGATACTTGACATTAGAAAAGCTCTGAGCAAACGAACTACACGATCTTGTGCTAGGCTTAGGATTGGGTCTTGTCCATCACATCATTCTCCTAATGATGTGATCCCGTTATCAACGACATCCAATGTCCATGGTCAGGAAACCGTAACCATCTATTGATCAACGAGCTAGTCAACTAGAGGCTTACTAGGGACATGGTGTTGTCTATGTATCCACACATGTATCTGAGTTTCCTATCAATACAATTCTAGCATGGATAATAAACGATTATCATGAACAAGGAAATATAATAATAACCTATTTATTATTGCCTTTAGGGCATATTTCCAACAGTCTCCCACTTGCACTAGAGTCAATAATCTAGTTCACATCACCATGTGATTAACACTGACAGGTCACATCACCATGTGACCAACACCCAAGAGTTTACTAGAGTCAACAATCTAGTTCACATCTCTATGTGATTAACACTCAATGAGTTCTGGTTTGATCATGTTATGCTTGTGAGAGAGGTTATTAGTCAACGGGTCTGAACCTTTCAGATTCGTGTGTGCTTTACGAATATCTATGTCATCTTGTGGATGCTACCACGCGCTATTTGGAGCCATTTCAAATAATTGCTCTACTATACGAATCCGGTTTACTACTCAGAGTCATCCGGATTAGTGTCAAAGTTCGCATCGACGTAACCCTTTACGACAAACTCATTTTCACCTCCATAATCGAGAAAATTCCTTAGTCCACGAGATACTAAGGACAAGTCCGACCGCTGTCATGTGATCCTTTCCCGGATCACTATTATACCCCTTGACCAACTCATGGCAAGGCACACTTCATGTGCGGTACACAGCATAGCATACTATAGAGCCTACGTCTAAAGCATAGGGGACGACCTTCGTCCTTTCTCTCTCTTCTGCTGTGGTCAGGTCTTGAGTCTTACTCAATACTTACACCTTGTAACACGGCCAAGAACTCCTTCTTTGCTGATCTATTTTGAACTCTTTCAAAATCATGTCAAGGTGTGCGTTCTTTGAAAGTATCATCAGGCGTCTTGATCTATCTCTATAGATCTTGATGCCCAATATGTAAGCAGCTTTATCCAGGTCTTCCTTTGAAAAAACTCCTTTCAAACAACCCTTTACGCTTTCCAGAAATTTTACATCATTTCGGATCAACAATATGTCATTCACATATACTTATCAGAAATGTTGTAGCGCTCCCACTCACTTTATTGTAAATACAAGTTTCTAACAAACTTTGTATAAACCCAAAAACTTTGATCACTCCATCAAAGCATCTATTCTGACTCCGAGATGCTTGCTCTAGTCCATGGAAGGATCGCTGGAGCTAGCATACCTTTTAGCATCCTTAGGCTCGAGAAAACCTTTCTGATTGTATCACATACAACCTTTCCTTACGAAAACTGGTAAGGAAACTTGTTTTGACATCCATCTGCCAGATTTCATAAATGCAGCTAATGCTAACATGATTCCGACGGACTTAAGCATCGCTACGGATGAGAAAATCTCATTGTAGTCAACTCCTTGAACTTGTGGAAATACTCTTTGCCACAAGTCGAGCTTCATAGACGGTAACATTACCGTCCACGTTCGTCTTCTTCTCAATGATCCATTTATCTCGGATTTCATGGCTTCTAACCATTTGTCGGAATATGGGCCCACCATCGCTTCTCCATAGCTCGTAGGTTCAGTATTGTCCAACAACATGATATCTCAGACAGGATCACGTACCACTCTGAAGTAGCACGCATCCTCGTCGTCCTACAAGGTTTGGTGGTGACTTGATCCGAAGTTTCATGATCACTATCATAAGCTTCCACTTCAATTGGTATAGGTGCCACAGGAACAACTTCCTGTGCCTTGCTACACACTAGTTGAAGTGACGGTTCAATAACCTTATCAAGTCTCCACCATCCTCCCACTCAATTCTTTCGAGATAAACTTTTCCTCGAGAAAGGACTCGTTTCTAGAAGCAATTACTTTTGCTTCCAGATCTGAAATAGCAGGTATACCCAACTGTTTTGGGTATTCTTATGAAGATGTATTTATCCGCTTTGGGTTCGAGCTTATCAGCCTGAAACTTTTTCACATAAGCTTCGCAGCCCCAAACTTTTAAGAAACGACAACTTAGGTTTCTCTAAACGGTGTCGTCTCAACGGAATTGCGTGGTGCCCTATTTAAATTGAATGCGGTTGTCTCTAATGCCTAACCCATAAACGATAGTGGTAATTCGATAAGAAACATCATGGTATGCACCATATCCAATAGGGTGCAGTTATGATGTTCGGACACACCATCACACTATGGTGTTCCAGGCGGTATTAATTGTGAGACACTTTCCACAATGTCTTAATTGTATGCCAAACTCGTAACTCAGATACTCATCTCTATGATCATATCACAGACATTTTATCCTCTTGTCACGACGATCTTCAACTTCACTCCGAAATTACTTGAACCTTTCAATAATTCAGACTTGTGTTTCATCAAGTAAATACACTCAGCATCTACTCAAATCATCTGTGAAGTAAGAACATAACGATATCCACTGCATGCCTCAGCACTCATTGGACTGCATACATCAAAATGTATTACTTCCAATAAGTTGCTCTCTTGTTCCATCT